>NW_026462780.1:0-21584 GCF_021730395.1 Mercenaria mercenaria | reverse complement strand
TGTGAACATGTTTGGATACTGAGATGCCAGCTTACAGACAAAAACTTCACAATAATTGCTGTGTCGAAAAGGGGCATAATTTCATAAGGAAGCAAATAATGTCTTGTGCACGCCTGTTTATCACAGCGAATGGCTTCAATCTATTCCCACAAGCGGTTTCTGATATACCAGCTCATATACAGTAATAAAACTTAGCTAAAATGTGATGCGGACACTGGTGAAAAGGAAGGTGCTTCAGCTCTACATATTCCTCCTATGGCTGAAAAAGGTAATCATAGAGCGCTCGACTATTTGAAGCCTTTCCACATTTGTTGATTACATACAAAACTTTACCACATATTTTCCTAGTATAAAAAGGGGCATAATGTTGAACAAGTATTGTAAGTCAAATATATGGAACTCGATTCAAAATGGTTATTTAATGATGCAAAAGATATACGAGGAGTTTTGAAGTGATGTCATGATGTCAATGATGAGTTTTGAAATTTTTGGCCAAGTCCTTTTTGAGAATTTTGCTGAAAACTAGGGTTATGTGACTTCTTCTTTGAGGTCAATGAATGATGCCAAGATTCAGGCGAAGCTTAAAACCATGTGGCATAGCGATGTTAGAGACAAATTGCTAACAAACACATTTAAGCAAGTTATAAAGGGACATAATCGGGATATTATTTTGACAAAAAGAAAACTAGTTAGGCCAACGAATGATGTAAAAATGTATGTGTAGTTTAAAAGCATATAACCTAGTATTAGTTTTCGAGAAACATGTTGTTATGCAAAAGGTTACCAAAATTTCTAAGTTAAAAAAGAACATGATTTTGATAAAGTTAGGTGATTTGCTCTGCGAGGTTAACAAAAGATGCCAAAGATGATGTAAGTTAAGTTTAAAAGCATTTAGCATAAAGGGAGGTAATTGTGAAAAAAATGAAGCAAGAGTTATGCAACATGTTATGTGAGGTCATCTATTGAAGCTGACTACGTTTATGAAGCAACTGGTCTTCTACTTTTTTGAGAAACCTGCTTACATGCAAATCGTAAGTGAAGCAAACGTTGAGTGGTAATAAAGTCTATCCTATCAAATGGTTGAGCTTAACGCTATATCCTTACTGAAACATCAATCACGGAAATGTTCCTTTTTAATGTGACAAGACACCTTAAAGTTTTTTTTATAGGATTATTTCAAGTTATTACCGTGTTCAAAAGCTTATCAATGTATTTGTTTTGCAATGAAATACAATCATCATGAATAAAAATGTCAATCTTACAACACTACTCTTGAAAAAAAAACATAGGAACGGAAAACAACTGTGGTCAATTTGAAAACAGATCTCAGTTACCAGATTAATTTATTCTAACCGCAAAGACTCTTTTTTACGAAAACAAAATGTTTTAAAACCACGGGGCGCAGTAAAACTTAAGAATTAGTAAATTCAGTGCAGAATGAAATAAAAAAAAAAATAAAAAAAAAATAACTTACTTATGCATAAATCCATGTAGAAGAGTGTCCACCTATTGATCCAAGAATTCATTTAACTTATTGTTTTATGAAAAGGGAATCTGTATTCAGATTCCCAATACAGATTCCCTAATTTTACTTGAAACCCCCATTTTCTACGCCCTTTTTTCATCCTTTCAGTTCAAATACTGCGTAAAAATTTAATACAGAAAATAGAACGACATATATTTAGTGCGTAAATTTACGCATTTGTTAAGATTTTTAATACAATTTCGTAAATTTACGAACAAACTGAAAAAGTAACAAATGAAAGGAAACATAAATCTGAAATAGTTCGTAAATTAACGAACAGGATGAAAACTGCATGCGAAGAATTAATAAATGGAAAGAAATGTGCATTTGACACTGTTCGTATATTTACGAACAAGTAGCAACTTCGTAAATATACTAAGTAGCTTAAACTGATTCAATTTCTATTTTCGCAAACATTTGAGAAACTTAAGAAGCTCGACTTCCTTAATATAAGAACAAGCTAAAACAGGGAAAAAATTAACAAATTGTAAGAAATGTAAATTTGCCACAGTTCGTAATTCACGAACAAGTAACAACAAATTTACGAAGTAGCTAAAATAAACTTATTAACATTTCTATTCTTGCAAAAATCTGAGAAACTTCAAAAGTTCCACTTCTTAAATTTACGAACAAGATGAAAATTGTGAAAAACTAATAAATGCAAAGAAATGTAAATCAGACTAATTCGTTAATTAATGTACAAGAAGCAACTTCGTAAATTTACGAAGTAGCTTAAAGTGATTAGAATTTCTGTTTTAGCAAAAATCTAAGAAACTTCAAAAGTTCCACTTCGTAAATTTATGAAGAAGATGAAAATTGTGGAAAACTATCATATGCAAAGAAATATAAATCTGACATAATTCGTTAATTTATGTACAAGTAACAACTTTTTTTGAAAAATCAGAGAAACTTTAAAAGTTCAACTTCGTAAATTTAAGAACAAGATGAAAATTGTAAAAAACTAACTTTTTAATGCGAAGAAATGTAAACCTGACATAATTCGTAAATTTACAACAAGTAAAATTACGAAGTAGCTTAAACTGATTCAAACCTATATTTTTGCAAATATCTGAACAAGTTCGGCAGCTCAACTTCATAAATTTACGAACAATCAGAAAAGTGAAAAATTAACAATTTGTAAGAAATGTAAATTTGACACGGTTCATAAATTTACGAACAAATAACAACTGTGTTAATTTACAAAGTGGCTTCTACTGATTAAAATTTCTCGACTTCGTAAATTAACCAACAATCTGAAAAAGCGGAAAATTAACAATTTGTAAAAAATGAAAATTTGACACTGTTCCTTAGAATTTAAAAACAAGTAACAACTGCGCAAATTTACGAATTAGCTTAAAGTGATTAATATTTCTATTTTTGAGAAACTTTAAAAGCTCGACTTCGTAAATGTATGAACATTCTGAAAAGGTGAATAATTAACAAATTGTAAGAAACGTAAATCTGATATAGTTCGTAAATTTATGAAGTAGCTCAAACTGATAGAAACTGGATATTTTTTTCAAATAGTTGAAAACCATAAAAGGCTCTTTTTCGTAAATTTACGAACATTATTAAAATAAAATATATTTACAAAACATTTCAAGATTTCGTAAATTTATTAACTAACCCAAATTGTTAAATAACTATCTATTATCATGATTATTGTAAAGAATTTGAAAAACTCGAAAGCTTGATTTCGTAAATGTACGAACAAAATCTTATACATTTAATAAAAAAGCAGATTATAAGTAATTTATGACTCTATCAGAGAATATATAAAGTTAACAAAATGTGTGACTTCGTAAATTTACAAACGATGTCTTTAAAATAAAAAATTAAACAGTTTTGAAGTTCGTAAATTTACGCACAAGACTGAAAATATGAAAAACTAACAAATGAGAAGAAATGTAACTTTGACACAGTTCGAAAATTTACGAAAAAATAACAACTTCTAAAATTTATAAGGTAGCTCAAACTGATTAAAATTGACTATTTTTGCAAAAACCTGAGCAAATTTAAAACTTCTTTTTTGAAGTTATGACCCCAGGTGCTGGTTCTTTTTTACCCCAGGGGCATTATTCAATCAATCTTGTGAGAGATCAACTAGGCAATGATACATACAAAATAGCAAAGACCTAGGCCTTGAATTTCAGACAAGATGATTTTTAAAGTTTTTTTCCTGTATAAGTCTATGTAAAACTTGGGACCCCAAGGGACACAAATTGAACAATTTTGGTAGTAGACCGCAAGGCAATGCAACATACCAAATATCAAAGCCTAGTCCTTGCATTTTCAGACAGAAAGATTTTAAATATTTTTTCCTTTATAAGTCTGTGTAAGAATTTGAACAATCTTTGTAGAGGACCAGAAGACAACACTTCATACTAAATATCAAAGGCCCAGATCTTATGGTTTCAGAGAAAAAGATTTTTAATTTTTTTCCTATACAAGTGAACACTGGGCGGGACCAAAGTTAAACAAGAGCTCCTCCAAGAGGGGCATTATGCAATATATCATAGGAGGATGGGAGTAAAATTAAAAAAATCTTGACATTTGAAGCCCAAAGGCAGGAAGAACAAAGGGAAGAAATTAAAAAATGTCTAAGTCGACAAAAAAAAATCTAAGTCCGCCAAAAAATCCTAACAAGGTACAGATATGTCAAAATACACCTAAAAATTAGAGGTACCATCCATGTTGTACCACAAAAAAGTTGTCTTTGTTTTTCCCTACGGTCAATAATAAGAAAAGGTACAAAATAAGCTATTTATAGTAACAAAAAAGGGAAGTTATTCATTAAAAAATGAAAGAAAAAGGGATCTGCTAAATAAAAACAAGAGGAACGAAATGCAGAGCAATATACACACAAAACAAATTCATATGACATTTGACCCCTAAATAAGTGTGACCTTGACCTTAAAGCAAGCCATCCAAAACATGCACCCTGCACGTCGTCTCGATGTGGTGAACATTTGTGTTAAATTTCTTTAAAATCCTTCCAGCAGCTCAAGAGTTACAGAGCGGACACGAAACAAGTCATATAAGTGTGACCTTGACCTTGAAGGGAGCCATCCGAAACATGCACTCTGCACGTCGTCTCAATGTAGTGAACATTTGTGAAAACAGATAGACAGACAGACGGACACCGACGTCATAACAAAATACATTCCTTCGGGCGTGTAATAATACATCCCTTTGGCCTATAAAAATAAAGATTATTCAAAAATGGGATCGGATCATCTAGAGTTATCGTTCCTTGTCAATGCACCTCACCCATTCTCTGGCCTATATCAAAATTTAAAGTATCAAGTCAATATCTTTTGTTTAATTCAAGTTATCCCCTTGAAAAGTTTTTCAAAAGAAGAGAGACAATCCAAAGATGGGACAACTTAGAGTTATGGTTCCTTGTCAGTGTATTCCCTTTCATTGACCTATAAGTAAAGTTTGAAGTTTTATCTTTTATCATATTCAAATTATACCCTGGACAAGGTTTTCACAAAAAGGGAGATATTACAAAATGGGAGAATCTAGAGCTGTGGATCTTTGTCACTGCACTTCCACTTAATGAACTCTATCATTGTATTTATGTACAATTTGGTATCTTCAATACTGTTTCAGTTATCACAAGAAGTGTGATGGACAGACAGTCAGACAAGGCTTGTAAATACTAACATACTTCCGAAAATCAGTAGATCTTCAATATGTTTTTGAGTTCCTATATTTACAATCATAAAACATATTCTGCAGTGTTTGTAAATTTACAATTTATTCAAATTCATATTTATGACATATGTAAAGGAAAATAAATCACAAATACAAACTTTTCTATTCTGGACTTCTGAAGTTACTAGTTTACCTCTTAAAATATAACAAGTTCCTAAATATACAAACATATCATAAAATACTTCCAGAGTAAGTAAATCAACTATTCATTCAAACTTATATTTATGACATTCAAAAGCACAGCTCATAAATGCAAATTTGCAAAACTTAAATTAACTTGACTGGTAAATACAACATACTTCTATAAATAACAATTATTTTTCTAATTTTGTACAGATTCTGAATTTTACTTCATAGTCTCTATCTGACTTAATGTTTTTTTCGCTACTTATTCTGTACAGCTCTAAATAGGTCAGGCTCTTTATAACACCCTTGATGAAGAGAAATGTGTTTTGGTAGGATAAAATATTTGACATAGTTTAAAAATGTCTAGCCTGTGATTGGTTGAAACAGAAGGATATTTTCTCAAAACAGTAGGATGATTCAATTGATATAAGTATAAAAACAATGCATACAATGATATTACTACATGTTGAGAATCACTTTATCTAGCTAACTTTTATCTTATCAAAATCATTGAAAATGAAACACAAGACAAACCAAACAGCTGCAAAGCATTTTGACTGGAAAGCATGGGTGTTCACTTTCATATAATATCTGAATGACACATGACTGATCCATATATATTTTTCAATTTCAACTATAGTTCTCTATTTTTTCCAGCATTGACCTGCATCAGAAAACTAAACAATAAATAGTCAAATAAGCAACCCAAACACGTTATTCATCCTACTAAACATAATTCATCATATCCTTCATTTCTGTTTCTTGAGGGCAAATTTCTCTAATTCTTCAAGGCTCACATCAGCAACCACATTGTCGTCTATGTACTTGTCTCTGTAAGCTGAATAAAATAAAACAAGTACATGTATTAAACAATACAATTTCAAAGCTGTTTTATGAAATATAAACAAAAACGACTACATTTGTTATCTTCAATCAGTGCAGGATTAAAAAATGAAGTTACCAAGTAGCTCTAGATTAAGTAAGGAATTTATACAAAAAAGATTAAAAACGTATTTTTCACCCAGCTGACGTTTATTCTATGAATATCTTTGTGGAAATTGTTCTCCAGATAAAAAATAGAAAGTGGTTGACAGACATTTAATCAGACAAACCAGATGGCAACACATATCTCTTTCCTTTTACAATTGCAAATATTTTATAGTTATGTCAAAAAATCTACAGCATATTCACAATCCAGCCTATCACCTTTCATAACTTAAAGAATATGTAATTTCATTTGCAATTCAAATATGTTTGACAGAATTTCAGATGTTCTATTCATATTATATTTTAAAAATGACCATTTTATATTAGAGTTTATGATACAAAATTGAAGGTAATCTGTAAATACATAATTAGGACTTCACTTTAGTTTGACTAAAAATGTTAATTATTGCTGAAAAATACATGTTTCAAAACTTCATTGACTGGTTTTTGTCAAAGATATAGTCATATTTTTGTTGCTTTACTTTAAAACTTTCATAACATTAAAGGAAATTCCTATAGATTTTTATGCGCATCTTTCTGCGCAGTCGACACTTTCTATGGAAAACTGAATTGAAGTCAACATTTGTTGAAACATGTTACAGACAATCTTAAATATGAGGAATTTTGAATGAAATAACATTTTTGATAAGTTATATCAGTAATCAAATGTTGATACTGGTTTAATTTGTATTGACAACTTAATGACAAGTATCATGCCTGACAGGTATCTTGCTATTTTTGTGGTTGTGTTTTCACATCGCATTTTAGTACAAAGACAGTGTTGTTCATATAACGTAAGATAATTGACTTAGTACTGATAAGACAATATCACCTTTCAGATTATTTAGTAGTCAATTATAGAAAGAATTAAGAATTTTTAAAACATTTTTTTAACTTTTAGCAGACATACATTTTATCAATTTGGCCAGGTTCGCGCCATTTCCGTCCGAACAGGTGTTGTATTCTAGCTGTCTTAACATAAAATTTAGCCTGGTGACCCATACATTTTTAGCCATTTTTATGCTCACAATACAATTATCTATACACAAGAAGAAAAAGAAAAAAATCTATGAAAGAGTTTTTTCAAAATTAAAAAAAAATATTCTTCACTATGGGTATTTTTCATTGAAAAAAGTTCACAAAAGTAAATATGAAACAACATTTTTTTTCATTTGTACCCATTATTGTAAGGATAGAATATTACAACTATGACTATGATATCAAATAAGTATATAATAAAATCTGTAAAAAGAAAAAAACCGTATTGTGCTGCCTGGATGTATATTTTGGTTGGTATTTATAAAAAAGCAGAAAAATATGAAAATGTTGAAAAATCGCTGGCAGTTTCAGAAACAATTTTTCACAAAAACAAGCCTGGTGACCTATTATTTTGTATTTGTTCATTGTTTTCAGCACAAATTTTCCTATCATATATGTGAATTTAAAAATATTCTATGAAAGGAAAAAAACTACAGGAATTCTCTTTAAGTTAGTGTTCGGAATAATCTGAACAATCCTGGTAAAGGGTCACACAAGAACCATTTGCGCAAATTATTTTAAGATTGGGCCAGCAGTTTCACACAATATAGGGAAAAGTGACCACGCCCTCTAGCGGCCATGTTTTTTGACAAATCGGTATAATTTGTACAATCTTGGTAGATGGTGACATAAGGACCATTTGCGTGAAATTATTTCGAAATTGGACAATCGGTTTAGGAGGAGATGTCATTTGAATTGCTTTTTTTCCTATTCTTAGCTCCGTCAGCTCCTACGTGCAACCAAGCAGAACCGTTTGAACAATTTTGGTAGAAGACAATCCAAGGAATATTATGGCCAAGTTTCATGAAAATCCCATTCAGGGATTTTGGAAGAAATGGCCTTTAAACACAAATGTGATAATGGACAACTTTACGAACGCAGGGACGGCTGCATGCACTATCGACGGACACAGCGTGATCACAATACCTCACCATTAGCACTTTGTGCTCAGGTGAGCTTAAAATGTAATGACAAACTTTTTTTGTAATGACAAACTTTGTTTCATTTATGTTGTGTTGTGCAACCTGTGATTTCCATTTACTCTATTTCTTACAATTTAAATAATAGAACTCTAAATATACTTGGTAGCTTGGTATTCTGTTAGTGCCTAATTATACAAGAACTGTAATTCAAAAATATGTACTAATATCAATAAAAGTACACAGCATATGGATGGTACATTTTTCACCCCATTGCTACAGTGGCGCCTGCGTGTTTGTTCCCCGAGCTTGCGGGATAACGCGAGCAACTCGCGTGTTGAAGGCGAAAAGTGAAACGTGTTGCACGGTTAGAAACGCGTGCATAAACGAGAAATAGTTATTGCGCATGCTCAGCGTGCAGCGTGCGCTGCCGCGCAAATAAATGTTCTCCTGCGCATGCCTAGCGTGCAAAACCGAGCAGGTTAAATGCGCATGCTCAGCGTGCAATGGATTTAAGTGTTTTAAAAAGTATATGGATTCATCGTCTAGTTTGAAAGATGATATTTCTTTTTTTTTTTTTGTAAACAGTTTACCCGGAAAGTAGTGTAGACAGGATCTAGTAGATGTTGTCTACTGGCTAGAGTCCTACAACCGGACACTTTTGGAATATTTTTCACAATAACTCGGGAAATAGATATATCTGGTGGTTGAAATTTCACGTGAACAAAGCTAGGTTCTCCTCCTAACTAAAGAGCTAATTTGTTTACTTCTAAAATGAGGTCAAGTACTTTTTCGAGGCCCGCACAAAGGGCCACCGAATCACGTTATTTTAAGGTCTAACAGTACCATGTTTCTGGACAGCGAGTTGTCACTTTATTAATTTTCAATTTACATTCAACATTGAATTAAACTTTATTTTCAACCAATGGAAAGTAGTGGTACAGTGTATGAGTCCAAGAATTGTACAAATTACCTCTCTTGAATCTATAAATTTGATCGTATCTCTCCCAACCTAATCTTTTAAAATTTCACTTTTCGAAGTGAATATTTTGATATCAAAATGTGTTTTAGGGTGTGTAAAAGTCATGCACTAAATTATCAAAGCTGTATTTCCCCGATGTAAGTGTTTACTAAACGTCTCGTCTGCTTACCTCAAATTTGCATGGGACCTTTAGATTAAATGGCGGGACCTCATGGAAATACTGCGCATGCGCAACGCTCCATTTCCAACTTCCCCACTGTAAACATGCTTCGTTGAATGCAGACGAAATGGAAATGTAGCAATTTCTTGTAAAATACTAAAATTTTAAACTGTTTGTAACTTTGCCCTGTGTTGAAAATCAAGCATCATATGATCGTAACATATTACAAGGATAAAGACCAAAAAAAGTGTTTACCAGGGCTGCCGGTTTGGTGGTCGTCCGCGTTTGGTGGTCTCTAAGAGCCATATATCATAAAACGACGCAGTTCCACTGCTATTAAAGTCGCGACACTGAGATAATTTGGATTCGCCTTCCCTCAGTAAGAGTTGAAATGTTACAGTAGTTACGCTTGATTATTATTGAGCACTATGTACTGTATGATCAACAACAAATGTAATATATACTTCACTGTATCACTCATAATTCGCGCATTTGAAAGATTTTTATAGACTTGTAGCGCGCAAATGTTATAATTACAATCAAACTGACTAACAGTGGTGACTTCCCTTTAATAATTTTACACCATTTGCTGGTCAACGAAAGGTGTTGTCATCAGTCTGAAAATATGAAATATTCATGTTGGTTTTACTAGTTCTACGTAGGTACTGTACCTCATTTTACTTTTTTTCAATGTATGTATTTTCCATTTTTCATGATGCTAAAGCTAAGCCTCCTAATA
This sequence comes from Mercenaria mercenaria, assembly GCF_021730395.1. Taxonomy (NCBI): domain Eukaryota; kingdom Metazoa; phylum Mollusca; class Bivalvia; order Venerida; family Veneridae; genus Mercenaria; species Mercenaria mercenaria. Next base: position 11,387 of record NW_026462780.1, on the reverse strand, counting down.
ATAGTAACACCAGTGCTAACAGGGCGAAAGATATTATACTCTAAAGTGTCCAAGGGAAGCGTTAACACAGAACTTCACCCAGAGAGCACACACAGTAATTAACAGATCATATAGAATCAGTATAATCGCCTTAAATACATATATCTACACACTTTTAATCAGAATTTTCGGTATGTAAAATTGTTTACAGGCTCAAGATAAATGTGTATTAGCGTAAATTACGCTTTGAGTAATAATGCGTACACGCTTGCATGTCTGATAATTTTTAAGGCAAATATAAAAAACTAGATTCCATATGAATTAACAGAAATCACCGGCAATTGAACCCCCTTTTTTAATGGGCGTAAACTAAAATCTGAATCGTCCGGATGCTTTATGTAACAGAGCACAGTCGGCATCAATTCTCCCACATTGAACATACACACGCATTGAATGGTTACTCTATAAAAGCGGGCTAGTTAAACTATATTTTACCACCGAAATCTGTGTATATCAAATAGTTGGGAATTAATATTGAATGGTACGGTATGTAAATTAAAGCGTGTTCCGATTTAAAAATAAATCAATTTCCGGTTCGGAATAAACAAAAATTCTAATTTCTAGTAATGATAAAAAAGTGAACAAACACTCTATGCATTCTTTAAACCAACAAAACAGATCCCACAAAACATAAGCTAAAGGTATAATGAATATTCTATTTTTATTTCGGTACGGTGTGAAAGCCAAAACCAGCCAAGGTAAAAAGAGAAGCAAATTAACTTTAATGATGAAATGAAACTAAACTGCAAACAAATGCATGGGTGTTACACCCAATAAATATGTTAAAAAACTGATTGCTAGTTTTTCACATTACAAATTTTAAGAGTAAAAATTACTTGTAGTCAGTTTCAGATTTTTAACCATTTACTCATTCACGAAAAAATAGGTTGAGTAAATACTCATTGGCCAAAAAAATTACTGGAGCCCTGGTTAAGAAAAAAGTCACAGTCAAATCAGCACCTTAAACGCACATCTGGGGGTTTATTTTGAATACACCACACATAAAATACGTGAAGTTTCATTTCGAAACGCTGCGAATTTTGCCTTTGGGGATCTGTTTTCAAAGAACTATACAAGTGACGTACTTAGGTTAATAATATAACCCCCAAAATAAGTGGACCAATTCATTTCTTCTCGGCCTTTCTTTCAATTTCACCGGAGCCCATTTTTGATGTTGAACGGTACACATGTCCATCATTTATTTTAAGTTTAACAAGCTGCTGAGAAATTGAATGACCATGTTGTAAACCATCCACTCATGACCTTCCCTTCCAAAGAAAAAAAAAAAAAAAGAAAAGGAGAAGAATTTCGCTTTATTAGTTTGAAATAATTATATTTTGACATATTTAAAGCAATTGTGAAACGTTAAACATGCGTAAGTGGTTTAATACAGATATGCTAATCGTTTATTTTACAACACATCAAGAGAGGGTATTGCCCATATCCTTTTCCGCAGCCTTAACGTAATAAAACATATTAGCGTCTGATGACCCTTTCAGGCTTCATAGAAGCAACATTTATTACAGCAAAATTAAATTTTGAAATTTTCTGAAATGTCTAGGTCTGCAGTTCTCAAATATGGTTTATATCTTACATCCAGGCATATACTGAACACTCTCAGACAACATCAATAACAACACTTTTGAGCGATTTGATGAAAGTTCCAAAATTATCAGTGTATCCTTGGTTCGTGACAGACCCATTTGGGATTGTTATTATTTGAGCTCTATCTTTTTAGTAGATGAAAAAAGCTGACATAGCTGTACTAAAGCTCAGGTTTAGTCCTCCAGTTTCAGTTTTGTTAGAAAGTGCTGGAAATTGAAACTTGACTCTCCATAGCAAAAAAAAAAACCCAAAAAAAAATCCAGAAGTCCATGAGCGTCCAGAGGGGTGACCCCTGCGCGTGACCCCAGACAATCTACGAATCAAAATGGCTTTCGTTTTCAAGTTTAGCATTTCTACTTTCATTTTCTTTTCTTCCATAAAAGCTTAAGGGTCGAGTGACTCATTTTCTGTTGTCAAAAACATATATCCTGGCGAGATTGCGTAAATATGTGCTGCCATCCTAAGGTTACGAAAAAGTATCTCATAGTTTCCTAGAGATCACATCAAATTGACTAGCCCAGACTCTACTCTAGGCCGAATTCCGCATTGTAATATCATGGTAAGGATTTGAAATAATAAAACAGGGAGAAATAATGTAGACGGCGGCCGTGTAGCTCAGTCAATAGAGCATCAGAACAGTATTACGAGGCCCCCGGGTTTGAGTCCCGGTCTGGCTGCTGCACATTTTTCCTCACCCTTTGACCTTTTGCGTCCAGCTTGGACGGTGATGTATTAACCTGGCTAGTCTACTAACTGTAATTGCTTTAATATATACTTAAGTACCTATAACTGAAAAAAAATCCAGGACAAAATTCAACATGGTAGGGAAATATATCACGGTAAAAGGACTTGATAATTAAAACAGGAGAAAGTGTGTAGGCGGGGCCGGGAAGCTAGTTTGGTAGAGCATCTGAAGGGTAATTCCGAGGCTCTGGGTTTGAATCCCGGTTCTGACCTGCACTTAATTTCTAACCCTTTGACAGTAATCAATAACCAGTATTTAAAGTAATTTGCTGTATGGGGCTAGTAATATTATGACAAGTTGTCATAGAATTGATGGTCATTACGGGTTTTTTTAGCTCACCTGTCACAAAGTACAGGGTGAGCTTTTCTGTGATCGCCCTTCGTTCCCGTCATCCGTCCACAATTTCGGTGCTGCACAATAGTGGTTTTCATTTATACTCTATGATTTTATTTTTAACCAAACTTGCACACAAACTTTTTTATTTTGTATCACCATAAGATCTTGGTTCCATTCTTGAACTGGCCAGTTCCCATTATGGCTCCATAGTTTATGGCCCCTGAAAGGGCCAAAATACTATGTTGACCTTGTTCCTCACAATAGCAGCTTCATTTATGATTTGATTTTAAACCAAACTTGCACAAAAACTTGTGTCCCATAAGATCTCTGTTTCTTTCTTGAAACCGGTCAGATCCCTAATGGGTTCACGATTTATGGCCCCGAAAGGGCCAAAATTAGCTATTTTGACCTTGTCTGCACAATAGCAGTCTTCAATTTATGACTTGATTTTAACCAAATTGGCACACAACTGTATCACCATAAGATCCTTGGGTACTGTCTTGAACTGGCCAATTCCTTTATGGGTTCACAGAGTTATGGCCCTTGGGGCGGGACGGGCCAGCGCGAGAACGATATTTTGACCTTGTCTGCACAATAGCAGCTTCATTTATGATTTGACTTTAATCAAACTTGCACAAAACATGTTTCACCATAAGATCTCAGTTCTTTGTTTTGAACCGGCCAAGATCCCTTATGGGTTACAGAGTTATGGCCACCTGAAAAGGCCAAAATTAGCTATTTTGACCTTGTTTGCACAAATATCACACTTCTCATTTATGAATTGATATTAACCAGACTTACACAAAACTTGTATCATCTTGGTTCCCTTGTTTGAACTGGCCCAGATTCCTAGCATGGTTTCCAGAGTTACGGCCCATTAAAGGCCAAAATTTGCTAATTTTGGCTTTTGGCAGGCCATATAGCGACATCATTATGGTTTGATTTGATACAAACTTCCAAAATATCTTCAACAACCATAAATCTTGGATTCATGACGAATCTTGTCCAGATCCAGTCGTAGTTCCAGAGTAATTTTATATCTGATTACCTCCCCTGATTGTAATTAAAAATGGATTTATAATCAGTAAGTACTTATAAGACTTACTTGAAATTTCATATTGTCATTAGTTTGGACGGAGACAATCAGGGTAGATAACTACGGACTTTAGTCAAATAGTACCACCCTTTTATTTCAAATTAAATGGTATATCTCCATAAACTAATGAAGATACCAAAACCAATTTTCAGTGGTACAACATGGATGGTACCATCCAACTTTTAGTGTATTTTGACATATCTGTTCCTTGTAAAGAATTTTGTTTTCTTTTTGGTTAAATTTCTTCCCTTTGTTGTTTGAACCTTCTTGTCCCTTAAGTGCAATGAATAACAGGTGAGGGCGATTAAGGGCCATCATGGCCCTCTTGTTGTAAATATTTCATCTATAACATTAGCTCTCGCTCAGGTTTAAAGTTAACTTAAATATGAAATTTTTATCCGAAGAAAAGTCTAATTGAATAAAGAGAAAATAGTCCTCAGCGAAAGGAATGTAAAATTCTGTTTTAAAAAGTAACTGACAGCCATATATCAGAGTTGAAATCGTTTGGAACTGAGGATTTTTTATTCGAACATTTAACCACAATATAATGTTTAGAGGGGGGGGGGGGGGGACGTCTTTGAAATAGATGTATTTGAAATTTTATTTTATCTACCCCCGGACATAATTTTACAAACACTACAGCATAAAAATACGTGAAGATGTAGTTCGGAATTTCATTTTTTTTTTTTTTGGAAATAGTCAACTCATTAAAACAACTTAAGCAATGTGGACTGAGGCCATTTAGGTTTCGGGATTTAGCAGAACAATTAGAAACAATAACTATCGTAATTTCATTACGTCAGTCACCCAATGGATATCTAAAAAAAATGGCGCATATAACTAATGGTACTTTCATTTTCTTTAAATATGCTGGTTTGTCCAGGTTCTAAATATAGTTTTAAACCTTTACCCTGCTAAATATTTCTAAAATGGACTAGTCTTACATAAAGTTTGGGCAGTGTCATTTTATTATTAGAAGGGGTGGTTTTCACTCGTCAAAATTACTGACCGAATAGCAAACAATGCAGACCATGATCGGGCCCGCACATCTTGCGGCCTGCACTGGGCCGCAAAGGCAGAATAACTTGCCCGCCAAAAAGTACATCAATTTGCTAAGCGTAGCCAGGGGTGGTTCGACTGTACGGCCACGTTGAACTTTTTGCCGCTAAGTTTTTAAACTGATAAGATAAAGATACGTTTTTCATGCCAATTGTACATTAGGTGTAATAACAATTTGCCCACTTTTTAAATTTATATGTAATATGTCAGACATCGGTACAAATTTCGGAAGAAATCCCAAAATATCTTAAGATTTCTATAAGTTTACGAAGCTGTTTACCTCGAACTCCAAAATGACAAGTGGTGCATTATGAGCTCCGCTATTCAAATAATAGATATACAATTTATATAGGGACAAAAAAAATTGTTTCTGAAAGTTCAATGCTTACGCCTTTTGATATTTGTATTATCATTTTCCTAGGGGATCTCTAACAAGATTGTTCAAATTATGCCCCTGGTTTGAAAAGAAGGACACATCACTGGGTCACTTGTTACTTATGTGAGTACGATCCAGAGGTCCATATGACCATGGGTTTGTAAAAAGATATTTAAATAATTCGTCCCTATAACTGAATCTATTTTCTCGTGTAAGTTTGCATTCTACTTTATTTATTTTCTATTACTCATTCCAGGGGCAGGTCATACAAATACAATGTTTCCGACATTATTGTTCTTTTTACAGGTCATGTAAACGTAACAAAAAGTCATGCGAATGGACATCAAAAGGTGACCCCCCCAACAGATCGGTATTTGAGACTTAAATCTTCAGGATATAACTTCATAAAAATGCGGATAACTCAAAACTGCGAAGTCGTATTCGATTGGCGAGTAAAAAACATTGTGTCACTTCGATGAACGATGAATACAAATATTTACGTATGCATTCAAATGATGCTGTTCAAGCAACAAGAAGAAATTAACATGTGGCCAGTGTGAGAAAGGGAAATTTACTTCTCATGAACGAGAAAATGATGTTTGCATGCATATTTTTATCGGAGAGCAGCTGCAGAACCACCAACAAGGAAACCCTTTTTGATATTATGTTGGATAGACTGTTTGACGGTTTTTCGGCCCTCTTGCGAACGGTATTACAATAGTTTTTATAAAACGAAAATCTGCGATAAGTCCGGAAATCTCGCTTGTGGAGAGAAGAAACTCGATTATGATGTTCCCGCTAAAGAAAAAAGTCTTAGCACCGAACCAGAACTGTGTGAATACATCCCCGAAAGAAAGTCACTGCGTTCGGGCCAGCTGCAGTTTTTTTACCATCATCTGAAGATATATCTTTCAGGAATACAGTCCCCTTTCGCTGGAACCAGCCTACTCTGCCTAACTGTGACCTCTTTTCCTCTGTCTCTCCTTCCGGTGGTGCTCAAAACTCCGGAGCACTCGATCCATAAGGCGGACGCCCTACCCTGAGCTACATGGCGACACGTATTCCGTTATTAACAGTGTTTTGATTGTGTCTAATTGTAGAGCGATGTTTAAAAATGTTAAAATAATTTTATTTACGCACGTAAAGTCAGCAACGGCCGCATAACAAGCGCTTTTATAAAGCTAAGCTTGTTTACCCATAAAATTTCATTTACAAATAATGTGTCAAGCCAACTGCCTGGCAGACGACAATTTATAAATTGGAACGAGAGCAAGAAAACAGACGAATACAATACATATTCGCTTCGCGCTAAGGTACCACAGAGACAGTTTGCTGAGTATTGACTCACTAAATACTCCTATATGAAATAGGGGGACATTGAGCTGCTGCACGCGCGCACTGAAACAATGCACACACCGCGGGCCGCATTTGAAAGGTCTGTGACTTAGGTTACTTTTTCATGAAGAATGTGTCAGAGCAGTATACAAAATGAAAGAATGAATTATTTTCCGTGACAAATTCTGTTGTTTTTTTTACGACGAAAAGCAACCAAACATATCATAGGAATCCTGTTAAATAGTTTTGAGCCAAAAAGAATGCCTCACAAGAAAGGAATGTAATTCTACAGACGCCAAAACTGCAAACTAATTAGAACCGTTATTTTCTGTAATTTTTTTTTCGCGCCATTTTCCCGTGTTGATGTCTGTATTACCAATGAATTGTAATTTTGCACTTTTAAACAGAATATTTTCAAATGTAGAAGTTAATTGAATTCTGATTTTTGAAAACGAAGGACATTCCTGCTATAAAAATATAAGATCTCTATGCTTGATTTATTGTAAGACCGATTTCGGCCTTACTTTGTTTCGAAAATGGAGTAGGTTGACAGTTTTTCAAATACTTCAACAGTGTTTCTGTTATGGATGACGGTACAAGTTAAACCAAACCAGGTTCATTTATTTTGTACCTGTACTAAACGTGTTTCTCCGCAATTAACAGCCAACTTCCCCACATGAATCAATGTGGAGGACAATGATTTCAGGGTACAGTGTCTTTTATCAAATCGTCCAAAGAACATCGCCTCGCCCGGAATCGACTCCACGACCCTGCGGTTCGTAGATCGGCGCATTCCTTAAGCTTACGGGCGACTGAAACAAAGTACTAAATAACCCTGGATTCCTACAAATGGTTTGATTGTTGCAGCTATTTTTTTATCCACTGAATGACAGATATTACTGCACAAGAACCAATTATTGCTGGTTTTTTAGTCTCACCTGTCACAAAGTGACAGTTGAGCTTTTGTGATCACCCTTCGTTCCGCGTCAGACGTGCGTCCGTGCGTGCGTCAACAAATTCTTATCTGCACTATAGAGTTTCATTATTGATTTTATTTTAAACCAAAAACATGCACAAACTTGAATCACCATAAGACTTATTCCTTACTTGAACCTTGCCAAATCCTGTTATGAGTTCAGAGTTATGGCCCTGAAATGGGACCAGAATTAGTCTTTTTTGACCTTGTTTGCACAATAGCAGCTTCAATTTATGATTTGAATTTAATCAAACATGCACACAACTATTATCACCATAAGGTCTTAGGTATCCTTCTTGAAACCGGCCAAAACTGCATTTGGGTTCCAGAGTGAATGGCCCCTTAAAGAGCAGAATTAGCCTTTTTTGACCCTGTCTCAAAATAGCAAGCTTCGTTTATGATTTGAATTTAACCAAGCTTGCACAGAACTGTGTCACCATAAGGTCTCGGTTTTCTTTTTTGAACTGGCCAGATCCCATCTTGAGTTCGAGGAGTTATGGCCCTTGAAAGGGCCAAAATTAGCTTTTTCTTTACCCTGTCTGCACAATAAGCACTTCATTTATGATTTTGACTTTACCTAAGCTTGCGCACACTTGTATCACCACAAGATCCTTGGCTCCTTTCTTGAAACTGGCCTGATTCCCCATCATGGTAGTAGAGTAATGGCACCTGATAGGGCCAAAAATAAGCTATTTGACCTTGTCCGGCACAAAAGCAGGCTTCGTTTGTAATTGACTTAACCTAAACTTGCGCACAAACTTGTACACACCACAAACTCGTTCCTTTCTTGAACTGGGCAGATTCCATCAGGGGTTCTAGAGTTTATGGCCCTCTCAAAGTCCAAACATTGGCTATGTGGCCTTGCCAACCATATAGAGATTTCTTTAGGTTTGACTTGATACGGACCTCCAAAGTATCGCATCAACAACAATAATCTTGGGATTCCATGAGTTATTTAATAATCTGATTACCTCCCCTGATTGTAATCAAAATGGAGATTTATATCATAAGTAATTATAGGACTTAATTTTAAATTTCATTAGTTGTCATTAGTTGGACTGAGACAATCAGGGTAGTAACTATGACTGATTTCACATTACCATCCCTTTATTTGAAAATTAAAATGGATATATTCGTAACCAACGAAGATACTGATCTGAAATTGCATTTATGTCATCAGATGCCTTGGACAATCAGTGAAGATAACATATTGACTGAATTTATGACCAATCCTCCTTTTATCTTTATCTGAATGAAATAAACCTTAGCAACCTTCAAATGAGATTTGTTTGAAACGTATTTATGTCTTTCATGGTAAGAAATAGTCGTGTTAGGTAACTCTTGGATAAACTTTATCCATATGAATCTTGACTAATATAAATGCTGTAAGGCTTGTACTCTGTATCTTCTAACATGCATATACCCATGCATCATTACCTCCCCTGATTTTAATAAAAATGGTGTGATGAACTCATTTGGGAAGTTAAATATTGTTTAGTTTTGACTAGGCAACGAGACAGGGTAGATAGTATGGACTGATTTTTATGTCAAAATTTACCTCCCTTTGTTTCAAATTAAATTGGTTTATCTCGGTAACCAATGAAGACCACTGATTTGAAATGTCATTTGTGCCATCAGATGACTCCGACAATCAGGGTAGATAACTTTTGACTGAATTTATGACAGTTTACCTCCCTTTATAATTGTATGTTAACGATTAACAAGTATGTAACAATAACATGTTAGTACAAAAAAGCAGCATTCACAGGGAGCCTAGGACCCTCATGTCAAACTTGATCATAATCATTCTGAGTAATGGTAACTCCCTGAGCGATACAGGGCCACAGGGGGGCCTCGGGGGGGGGGGGGGGCGGGTGTTTATTTTTGTTAATTATGAAAAACGCACCACGTAGAGGTTGCTTATTTACTAAAATGATATTTTTGTTTTAAAACTTAATTACTTTAAAATATTCTTGTTTTGTAGGATAGATGATACATCGGTTATTATCACATGACGTGTTTAAAACATGTAAAGGTACTTGTTCCTGTTTAATTTTGCTTCTTAATGTATCTCTTTCGATATAATAATATTTTTATAGTAATCAATAAGTTGATTTAATTCATCTGAGATTTTAAATAGTTTTTAATTGCTTTGTCTATCTGTTCGACTTTACCCACGTTTTGCTATTGATGCATTACTAACTTTAGAAACATCTCCTAAACCGATAAAGCGGGACAGGCTCTTATCTATCCCGAAATCAATGACTCCAGTATCCAGAGCGCTTCCAGATGCATTCGTCGATTTCCGTATTAATTAGTTGTTGTAGTAACACGAGGGTGGACTGGGAGCGACGATAGTTACCAGCTTTGGTCATTTTTCTGATGCATTTCTGGCGGCGGTTTGCGAAACGATATACTTGAATGAAGTTTTAATATTATTAGAAGTGTCGAAAATTTTATTATAACTTTATTCCCCAGCTTTGTCAAAAAAAGTGATATTTAAGATACGATACGAAATATGTTAATCTAAAAATATTTTACCAAGAAAATTCGGTACATGTTTATACATCAAACACATATAATTTACGTTCTTTCAATACATGAAACCATCATGTTAAACATATATATATGTAACAAAAAACCCCAGAAATATTCACTCACAAGAAACAGTCTGTAAATTAAATAAATATTCAAGAATATGAATAGGCCATCTAAAGATTTTAAAAGCGTAACATTTTTTTTTAAAATCTAACACATATATTTTACGGATCAGTGGTAATTAAGATCAGCCGCACCATTCCGTGCAGACGGATCAGATCTGCACTGTTTTGCCATTCAGCCAGTAACTTTTTGGTATGCACCCCTTTTCAAAATTTATAGAGTACGGTCCAAATTAAAGATAAACAAGTTCAAAATAGAAATTTAGCAATGGTAAGGATTAATTTCCCCTTATATCTATCGTGCTTAAATAGAAATATCATATTTGCCGTGACTTGAATAAGTATTAACTGACAAAAATACGACAACCATAGTATATTTAACTATAAATACATTCAAAAATTCAACAATAAATAACAATAACTTCAGCAATAGCTCAATTTTAGAATAGCAGACTTAACTAAGTAATTACGTAAGTTTTTTTTCATGAAATTGGGCCAGATCTTTACTTTAGTAAATATTTACTGGAACCACATCTATTAACGATTTATGGTATAATCTAAATTCATAGATGGGACAAGATAATTATATTTCTGTGAATCTAAATTTCCTACTGTCATACGATTAAAAAATAAGGGTAAAAATCATAAAAAAAACTCCCGAAGGAAATGGGAAAAACTACAGAAAAGAGCAGAAGAAAGTGAAATATAATACATATCAAACGCAAAAACCATAAAAATACCTAAAGTATCACTTGAAGTAATTGGGGTAACATATTTTTTATGACACTGCCCGGATATTGTTTTCCCCCGAGGCAATATTGGTAATACACATAAATATCAAAGGGACTTTTTAAAACATTTACAATTAAATTATATTATGCTAAATGTTGCAATCTTGGACTAAACAAATAATAGATAACGCAATTTTTAAACGAATAAATTAAAAATGTATCAAAATTAATGCATTAATTTAAGAATACAGAATAAAATATGCTTATAATAGGCAAATTAATCGATATCCGACAGATCGATGTACAAAAAGTTCGTAATGTACAGCCGACATTTCATGGAACTAAAATGCACATAGATATCGTTGAGACCGAGTGCATCATACAAGAACTGATGTCTGTGTTGAGTGTTATATCAAAATCCCCTTGATC
>NW_026462779.1:0-51133 GCF_021730395.1 Mercenaria mercenaria | reverse complement strand
CTAACGGCTTCTCCTTCAATGCAGAACTAGCAAAGTTAAAGGAGGTCAGTATAAAATGAGTATTTAATAATATGATTAGGGTTGATTGCAAAACTATTGTACCTGCATGTAAGAGAAGTTTCTGTTTCACAATCAACCCTGAAAAAAACAAACTTTTAAGGATATGTTAGAAATTCAGGCCCCTTACAAAGTGCAGGTGTGTTATATACAACCCCCACCTCACCCACACACCCATAATTTTGCTCTATATAGTTCTATTTCTATAGGATTTTCACTGGTAAAGATCTTTCATTGTACTTAATTTATATCATATACAACACTTCAGTTTTACTCCTGTTCACTGCAACCCCACAAATACAGACATTCTCCCTTATATAGGCCGTCCTCTATTTTACCCCCAAACGGAAACTTGCCTACTTGAGGTGACTACTAATTGTGGTCTAGTTGAAAAAGTAAATTTTCTGAATAACAAGTTACTTACCGGGTATATTAAATTGACATATTTGATCTTCGTCAAATTTTTACATACATTGGGTAGGCTATTTAATGAATGTCACTCCCTTTAAATAATTTGGCAATTATTGTGGAAAAATGTTGTGCAATATCCCCTAAAACTGTGTCAGTTTTTGATCTGTTGTGTTCAGCTTCATTTATAAAGGCTGTGGCATAGAGTCCTTACGTTAATGTGATTTTTTTTTAGCTCACCTGTCACAAAGTGAGAAGGTGAGCTTTTGTGATCGCGTGGTGTCCGTCGTCTGTGAGTCCGTCCATCCGTCCGAGCCAGCGAATGAACATTTGTTGGGTATAGAGAACAATAGGTAACGGTAAATTCTATTCATTCCATAGTGTTTATTGGGTACTTTTTGTAGCATATTGGGTACTTTTTAACAAAAGAAATACCCAATAAAGGTCCATCTGTAGGAACATCCATCCGTAAACTTTTGCTTGTTACCACTCTAGAGGTCACATTTTTCATGGGATCTTTATGAAAGTTGGTCAGAATGTTTATCTTGATGATATCTAGGTCAAGTTTGAAACAGGTTTACATGCGGTCGAAAACTAGGTCAGTAGGTCTAAAAATAGAAAAACCTTGTGACCTCTCTAGAGGCCATACTTTTCAATGGATCTTCATTAAAATTGGTCAGAATGTTTACGTTGATGATATCTAGGTCAAATTTGACACTGGGTCACGTGCCTTCAAAAACTAGGTCAGTAGGTCAAATAATAGAAAAACCTTGTGACCTCTCTAGAGGCCATATTTTTCATGGGATCTTATGAAAGTTGGTTCAAATGTTCATCTTAATGATATCTAGGTCAAGTTCGAAACTCGGTCAACTGCATCCAAAACTAGGTCAGTAGGTCTAAAAATAGAAAAACCTTGTGACCTCTCTAGAGGCCGTACTTTTCAATGGATCTTCATGAAAATTGGTCAGAATGTTCATCTTGATGATATCTAGGGCAGGTTCGAAACTGGGTCACGTGCTATCAAAAACTAGGTCAGTAGTTCAAATAATAGAAAAACCTTGTGACCTCTCTAAAGGCCATATTTTTCATGGGATCTGTAGGAAAGTTGGTCTGAATGTTCACCTTGACGATATCTAGGTCAAGTTAGAAACTGGGTCAACTGCAGTCAAGAACTAGGTCAGGTGGTCTAAAAATAGAAAAACCTTGTGACCTCTCTAGAGGCCATACTTTTCATGGATCTTCATGAAAATTGGTCAGAATGTTCACCTTGATGATATCTAGGTCAGATTCGAAACTGGGTCACATGCCATCAAAAACTAGGTCAGTAGGTCAAATAATAAAAAAACATTGTGACCTCTCTGGAGGCCATTTTTTTCATGGGATCTTATGAAAGTTGGTCTGAATATTCATCTTGATGATATCTAGGTCAAGTTAGAAACTGGGTCAGCTGCGGTCAAAAACTAGGTGAGTAGGTCTAAAAATAGAAAAACCTTTTGACCACTCTATAGAGGCCATATTTTTAAATGGATCTTCATGAAAATTTGTCTGAATGTTCACCTTGATAATATATAGATTAAGTTTGAAACTGGGTCACGTGTGGTCAAAACTAGGTCAGTAGGTATAAAAATAAAAAAAACCTTGTGACCTCTTTAGAGGCCATACTCTTCATGAGATCTTCATGAAAATTGGTGAGAATGTTCACCTTGATAATATCTAGGTGAAGTTTAAAACTGGGTCATGTGCCTTCAAAAACTAGGTCATTAGGTCAAATAATAGAAAAACCTTGCGACCTCTCTAGAAGCCATATTTTTCAATGGATCTTCATGAAAATTGGGTAATGTGGGGACAGGTGAGCGATTCAGGACCATCATGGTCCTTTTTGTTTAATTTCCTGTATGTAATCCGGGTATATGGACTAACTTTTTGTATGTATGATCAACTATTCCTTTCAAAATTGTGTGATACATGATTCTATTCATTCAGTTTTATAGAAAAAATCTTTGTGTTCTATTTCTTCACCTCTTCTTTTCATTCTTCATTATTCATCCTTGAAATTTTGTATAATATTTAGGTTTGCCAAATTGTAAGAGCTCACTTTTCACAAAGCAGTAACTTTAACTGTAGCCTATTCTGCCTTTGCGACCAATGCAGACCAAGATTAGCCTGCAGGCTGATCATGGTCTGCACTGTTTGCTATTCAGTCAGTAAATTTTCAATGAACATCCTTTTCAATGATAAGTGGTACTGCCCAAATTAAATGATGGACCAGTCCATTTTAGAAATTTAGCAGGACAGTGGTTAAAATCATATCAGGACTTTTTTGCATTGACTTCTTCTGTATTTTTTATCTGTCACTTTTATTGACAGCAGCTCAGAACCCTTGCTTTAAAGCTGGTTGCAGTTTTGTAGAAAATGTTGCATAGTATTCACAAATGTTTTTACTTAGCATGTCACCATTACTGTTTGAGAATAAAGTCATCTGTTTGCATATACCAATGAAACTCATGTATATTACCTAACTTGACTGCAGTGTTTGATTTTGTACTTTTAGTGTACATGATAGGCAAATTAATCTGAAAAGAAAATGAGCCGCATCTGCATCTGCGCAGTCTGGTCAGGATCCATACTGTTCACTTTAAAAGCCTATTGTAATTAGAGAAACTGTTAGTGAACAGCATGGATCCTGACCAGACTGCGTGGATGTGCAGGCTGGTCTGGATCCATGCTAGTTGCAAACGTACTATGTTGGTTTTCTCATGGCATGGCTCAAATGCTTTTCATTTATAGTTAATTAGCTCTATAATATATTAATACTTTGTACTAATATGAAAAGAAAAAAAGACTTTAGCTATATTACAATCCTGTAGTATTTATGCCAAAGACTGTTTAATCATTAAAAGTGTGTTCAGTTTATTTAATTATGTCTCCCACCAGACTGTGGTGTGGGAGACATATTGATTTACTCCAGTCTGTGTGTGTGTGTGTGTGTGTGTCTGTCACAAAGCTTGTCCGCACTCTAAGTCAAACATTTTTCATCCGATTTTCACCAAACTTAAACAAAATGTGTTTGACCAGAAGACCTCGGCCAAGTTCGATAACTAGCCAAATTGGTCCAGGCATCTTGGAGTTATGGCCCTTGAATTACCAAAAATCGGTCTTTTTACTCTTGTCTGCACTCTAATACGAATATTTCTCCAATCTTCACCAAACTTAAACAAAATGTGTTTGATCATGAGAACTCGGCCAAGTTCAATAAACTAGCCAAATCGGTCCAGGCATTTTGGAGTTACGGCCCTTGAATTAACGAAAAATCAGCCTTTTTAAAAAAAAAAGTAACTCTTATCCGCACTCTAAGTTGAACATTTCTCATCCGATCTTCACCAAACTTAAACAAAATGTGTTTGACCATGAGACCTCGGCCAAGTTCGATAACTAGTCAAATTGGTCCAGGCATTTTAGAGTTACGGCCCTTGAATTACCGAAAAAATCCGTCTGTTTACTCTTGTCCGCTCTCTAAGTCGAACATTTCTCATCCGATCTTCACCAAACTTGAACAAAATGTGTTTGGCCATAAGACCTTACCCAAGTTCGATAACTAGCCAAATCCGCCCAGGCACTTTTGATTTATGGCCCTTGAATTACTGATTGGATCCACTCATCCAGACCATCTAATTGGATCCACTCGTCTAAAACATCTAGAGAAACTAACATTTTTCATAGGGGCAGTTTTGGGAGACATGCATCTCTAGTTTAACAGCTGATTTGTTGTGAATCTGCCGCAAAAAGTCCTTGAAAGACTGCTTTCTTTTGAAACAACAAAAAGAAACAACAGTTAAATTACTGTTGCTATTTTTATCGGTTTATGGCAGTGAGTGTCTAACTTAGTGAATGAGTGTCTAACTGTTTTTTTTACACACAAAGCTTAATAGTAAATACTGACCACAATATGATTGTCACTGCCTGATATTTATTTCATGCACTAACAGACGCTATGGTTAGAATGGCGGGGCGCAGCACAGGTCTGTATCCGTACTTCATTGTGTTGTTGCATGGTGCATTTATTTCCTTTTGATATGGGTATCATTACTGCACATAGTTAGGCATTTCAGGGTTTGTTCATAGATTTGTTGAATACTTCCTGTGTCCATAGTTCACATTCATAAAAGAAGCACATAATATAGTTCTGTTACACAAACTCAACTTGATATTTGTATGTAGAGAATTGTATTTCTATCATACTATATTGAAAATTCAAGTCTTAACTGGTTGTTTTCAAATATCTAATCTTTAAGATGTGCACAGCTTTTTGGATAAAATGCACTAAAGCATTGCTGCATATAGTACAATTGCAGTCTTGTGTACTTTATTTTTTAGGCTTGGGCCTAGGATCATAAATTTTGGTACACAGGTGTAACATCATGAAATGCAGGTCAAGTTTGACTTTGAGGTCTGTAGGTCAAAGGTCAAGGTCACGGTGACTCAGAACAGTTAAATGGTTTCCGGATGATAACTTGAGAACGCTTGGGCCTAGGATCATAAATTTTAGTACACAGGTGTAACATTATGAAATACAGGTTAAGTTCTACTTTGAGGTCAGTAGGTCAAAGGTCAAGGTCACAGTGACTTGGAACAGTTGAACGGTTTCCGGATGATAACTTTAGAACGCTTGGGTCTAGCATCATAAATTTTTGTACACAGATGTAACATGATTGAATACAGGTCACTTTCGACTTTGAGGCAAGTAGGTCAAAGGTCAAGGTCACAATAATACGAAACAGTTAAACAATTTCCAGATGATAACTTGAGAATGTTTGGGCCTAGGATCATGAAAATTGATAAGGAGGTTGGTTAGGACCAGCAGATGACCTCTGATTATTTTGAGGTCAGTAGGTCAAAGATCAAGGTCACAGTGACCCGGAACATTTAAACTGTTTTCGGACAATAACTTCAGAACACTTGGGACTAGGATCACGAAACTTAATGGGGAGGTTGGTCATGACCAGCAGATGACCTTTAATGATTTCCAAAGGTCAAAGGTCAGAGTGACCTGGAACATTTAAACCTTTTTCGGACAATAACTTGAGAACGCTTGGGCCGAGGATCTTGAAACTTTATAAGGAGGTTGATCATGACCAGCAGATGACCTCTATTGATTTTGAGGTCAGTAGATCAAAGGTCAAGTAAGTTCAGCTTTGACATTGGCTTAGTTCTGTGACAAGACCATATTGTGGGGGTATAATTTGTCACTACTGTGACAACTCTAGTTTTGTTTGAGACTATGATGACATTTTTATGAGGAATAAGGCATATGGCACAACTAAGAAATAGAACGGTATCCACTTGATTGCTTTGTGTAGTGACCCACTCAAAACTGCATTGCGTTAAGTTTTCAGTCAGATTTTTGTAAACAAACCCAAACAATTCTATGAAAATAGTGTCTAAACAAGTAGTTCTTTAAATATGAAGTGTTTTAATAATTACTTGATTCAGATTAGCACTGTATATGATGCAATACTCAAAAAATAACAGTCTGCTTCCCTAGCCAGACTGTACAGAAGCGCATGATCTCAGCTAAATAAACACAATCATGTGCTATGAAACAGACAAATTTGCGCTTTAGATGCACTAATCACTTCCAGTTACAGTCAAACTTGTCATAGCAACTCACTGAATTAAACAACTTCCTATCTTATACGGCCCTGTTCCAGACCGCCCAATGTAAATCACTGTATAAAGTCACTGAATTAAACGACCGTAATGTTTGCTTCCCATGACGATTATATGGCTGATTTCAACAACCTTTGGTATTTTTCACAGCCTAGAAGTTTGCAAAAAATGTTTTTCGGACCTCATCGTAACTTTGACTCTGGAGCTAGTGGAAGTATAAGTAGTCAATTAGCATTAATTAGCAATAATTGTTCATTCTTCAAAGAGTTTGCTAAACATATTATCGTTTACTATATTTAATTGATCCCTGTCTATCGATTACCGGATAGATACGTATATTCTCGATTATTGGTCATTTGAACAAAAATTCTCATAATCTATTGCTTTATTTAAGAAACAAATTCCGGATGTTCCTAATGCAAGGTTTGTCATCAATATTTGCGTAAAACATCATGTTGTTACCTTTAAAATTTATCAAGTAATTTGCGGCGCCTAATTTGCAACCAAAATCACCCGGAATTTTTCCTATCTATGCACAACGCTACATCATGGAAAATTACTAGAAAAACTACTTGCAACTGGCCAGTGCGCGGGACTTTCCTCATTCTAAAAATAAAAAGCATTAAACACCTAAATATTTTTAAATGTGAACGGTCATGAAGGTCACACGTGATTTATGCGGATTTCTCCAAAACAACAAGGCTTGTAATTTATGGCCAAATATTTTATGACACCCCAGTAGTTAATTGCAGCAGAAGTCACCCACGATGTGCCGACGATTGATCATCAAAAAATTATGTAAAAATGCAATGCCAAAAAACAAACAAAAATATTTGACTTATTCTGTAGACAATGAAGGGAATGAAAGTAAATACTGTGGGACTTGATATGACAGTTTTTGAACTGATTATGTGGATGTTGCCAGGTTTCTTCTTTGGTGTTTGTACCCTGTGTGGCTCTTCGACTGTACAAAATTGTATTCAGAGTTTTAATCATGATTTTTATACATTACTTGTACATAGTCATTTAATACAAACACAACATATTTTTATTGTATTTATTTTTTAAACATAATATTTTAAACTTAAAATAAATTATTTGACAACATAGTATCTTATGTCTTAAACATATACCGGTATAAAAGATAATAGAACAAAATGGCATACATGTAGATCTAGTTATATTAAACAATTGATCTAGCTGTTTAGTGAACCTGAATTAAAAGACTCCCTGTCATATGTGACCTTTTATTGATGGTCCCGTGGAAAGTCACATGTGACAAGTTTGACTGTAATTCATTATATATCTGATAGAAGTTCCCTTACAAAACCAGAAATGTGTGATTATACCCCCACCAAACATGTTTGGAGGGGGGTATATAGGAGTCAGTTTTGACGCGTCCCGTCCCGAAATCTATTATCTCAGTTATTATTAAATGGATTTGATTCAAACTTAAAATAGGTGTTCCACCTTATCACCCACATCATGTGACATAAGGTGCTTAACTCTGACATCAACTTTTTATGAATTATGTCCCCTTTTTACTTTAAATTTAAGGTTGATTTTGATGTATTTTCACTATATCTCAGTTATTACAAAATGGATTTGATTCAAACTTAAAATAGATGTTCCACCTCATCACCCACATCATATGACACAAGGTGCATAACTCTGACACCAATTTTTCATGAATTATGCCCCTTTTTACTTAGAATTCAAGGTTAATTTTGATGTATATTCACTGTATCTCAGTTACTACTAAATGGATTTGATTTAAACTTAAAATAGATGTTCCACCTCATCACCCACATCATGTGACACAAGGTGCATAACTCTGATACCAATTTTTCTTGAATTATGTCCCCTTTTACTTAGAATTTAAGGTTAATTTTGATGTATTTTCACTATATCTCATTCTGATTGGCTTAGAGCCAAAGGGAAGTAACCTTTTTTAGCTCACCTGTCACAAAGTGACAAGGTGAGCTTTTGTGATCGCGTGGCGTCCGTCGTCGTGCGTGCGTGCGTGCATCCGTAAACTTTGCTTGTGACCACTCTAGAGGTCACATTTTTCATGGGATCTTTATGAAAGTTGGTCAGAATGTTCATCTTGATGATATCTAGGTCAATTTAGAAACTGGGTCAACTGCGGTCAAAAACTAGGTGAGTAGGTCTAAAAATAGAAAAACCTTTTGACCACTCTATAGAGGCCATATTTTTAAATGGATCTTCATGAAAATTTGTCTGAATGTCCACCTTGATGATATATAGATTAAGTTTGAAACTGGGTCACGTGTGGTCAAAACTAGGTCAGTAGGTATAAAAATAAAAAAACCTTGTGACCTCTTTAGAGGCCATACTCTTCATGAGATCTTCATGAAAATTGGTGAGAATGTTCACCTTGATAATATCTAGGTGAAGTTTAAAACTGGGTCATGTGCCTTCAAAAACTAGGTCATTAGGTCAAATAATAGAAAAACCTTGCGACCTCTCTAGAAGCCATATTTTTCAATGGATCTTCATGAAAATTAGGTAATGTGGAGACAGGTGAGCGATTCAGGACCATGATGGTCCTTTTTGTTTAATTTCCTGTATGTAATCCGGGTATATGGACTAACTTTTTGTATGTATGATCCATTATTCCTTTCAAAATTGTGTGATACATGATTCTATTCATTCAGTTACACCCTGTATAGAAAAAATCTTTGTGTTCTATTTCTTCACCTCTTCTTTTCATTCTTCATTATTCATCCTTGAAATTTTTGTATAATATTTAGGTTTGCCAAATTGTAAGAGCTCACTTTTCACACAGCAGTAACTTTAACCGTAGCCTAAACTAGGTCAGTAGATCTAAAAATAGAAAAACCTTGTGACCTCCCTAGAGGCCATATTTTTCAATGGATCTTCATGAATATTGGTCAGAATGTTCATCTTGATGATATCTAGGTCAAGTTTGAAACTGGGTCACATGCGATCCAAAACTAGGTCAGTAGGTCTAAAAATAGAAAATCCTTGTGACCTCCCTAGAGGCCATATTTTTCAATGGATCTTCATGAAAACTAGTCAGAATGTTCAGCTTGATGATATCTAGGTCAAGTTTGAAACTGGGTCACGTGCATTCAAAAACTAGGTCATAAGGTCTAAAAATAGAAAAACCTTGTGACCTCTCTAGAAGCCATATTTTTCAATGGATCTTCATGAAAATTGGTCTGAATGTTCACCTTGATGATATCTAGGTCAAATTTGAAAGTAGGTCACGGGCGTTAAAAAACTAGGTCATTAGGACTAAATACAGAAAAACCTAGTGACCTCTCTAGAGGACATATTTTTCAATGGATCTTCATGAAAATTGGTCAGAATGTTCACCTTGATGATATCTAGATCAAATTTGAAAGTGGGTCACGTGCGGTCAAAAACTAGATCAGTAGGTCTAAAAATAGAAAAACCTTGTGACCTCCCTAGAGGCCATATTTTTCAAAGGATCTTCATGAAAATTGGTCAGAATGTTCATCTTGATGATATCTAGGTCAAGTTCGAAACTGGGTCACGTGCGGTCCAAAACTAGGTGAGTAGATCTAAAAATAGAAAAACCTTGTGACCTCCCTAGAGGCCATATTTTTCAATGGATCTTCATGAAAACTAGTCAGAGTGTTCAGCTTGATGATATCTAGGTCAAGTTTGAAACTGGGTCACGTGCATTCAAAAACTAGGTCATAAGGTCTAAAAATAGAAAAACCTTGTGACCTCTCTAGAAGCCATATTTTTCAATGGATCTTCATGAAAATTGGTCTGAATGTTCACCTTGATGATATCTAGATCAAATTTGAAAGTAGATCATGGGCGTTAAAAAACTAGGTCATTAGGACTAAATACAGAAAAACCTAGTGACCTCTCTAGAGGACATATTTTTCAATGGATCTTCATGAAAATTGGTCAGAATGTTCACCTTGATGATATCTAGGTCAAATTTGAAAGTGGGTCACGTGCGGTCAAAAACTAGATCATTAGGTCTAAAAATAGAAAAACCTTGTGACCTCTCTAGAGGCCATATTTTTCAAATGATCTTCATGAAAATTGGTCAGAATTTTTATCTCTATGATGTCTAGGTCAAGTTCAAAACTGGGTCACATGAGCTCTAAAACTAGGTCACTATGTCAAATAATAGAAAAAACGACGTCATACTCAGTTCAAAACTGGGTCATGTGGGGACAGGTGAGCGATTCAGGACCATCATGGTCCTCTTGTTTTAACTTTTGTACTGAGTTTCTTCCCTTTAAATTCCAGGAATTAGTCTATTTTTAGAAATCCTTTTTTTAAATTTTCAATATTTTTGGTATTTTTCTAACTTTTTTATTATCAGTCCTATGTAAAAAGTAAATACATTTTTCTGTGGTAACATGTGTCGGTAAGACATTTTTGTGTATTCACTTTTAGTGTATCTCTAATATTAGAGATTTTTTATATTTACCTCATCCCTCATCCAGGGCATATAATTATACTAGCATTACTTATATGTGGAAGCCCAGGATGAAGTACTCCAAAGATGAGTAAACTTCTTTTTAAGTATTAAGCTTTTTTGACATTTTTATATTATTCTAAGTATTTTTAAGATTACTTATGGTTGCCATTCTTCTGTGACAAGACCGTATGGTGGGGGTATGAGTCACTCCTGTGATAGTTCTAGTTTCTTCAGTTTTTATCCACTTGTTCAGTGTAAAATTCACTGCTCAAACAACATTGGAACCACTTGATCTGACTATGCTATGGCCAGCTGTGTGCTATTTATGGCTGCCATTAGTTTAAATCTGGGCAGATAAATTCAGATATAATCTGACTATCACATGTTAACTGTACTTTAAGGAACATCCTGTTGAAGTGATTCTTGTCAGCTAATTTTAGGTAATGTTTATGCTCCCCGAGTGTGGAAACATGTATGACCCTGCTTCTTCCTTCCATTACTTCAAGGTCAAGATAACACTTTGGGGTTAAAGGTCATGTGACTTTGTTTCATGTCTGCTCTGTAACTCTTGAATTGCTTGAAGGATTTTAAAGAAATTCGGCACAAATGTTCACCACATCATGACAATGTGTAGAGCTCATGTTTTAGATGGCTGGCTTCAAGGTCAAGGTCACACTTAGGGGTCAAAGGTTATACCTTAAAGCGTATATTGCTCTGAATTGAAGTGTTCTTATTAAACATTAGTATACTGTTACAGTAGTACGATTTCTTGTCCAGAGTATTCCTCAGTGCCACTGGCTGGAATACACCGAAACATCATAGGAAGCTTTTCTCTCAAGAGAAGGTGTGCATGTTATCTTCATATTCTGGTCTGATGATTTTTATACCCCCCCAGATACTAGTGTCTGGGAGCTATACCTGATTCCAGTCTGTACATCGGTCTGTCAGTTCGTCAGTAGATGGAATTTTGTCCATGCTATTCCACAGCATTGATTTGCCAGATTTCCATCAAATCTAAATTGTAACTATACCCCAACAAACGAAGTTTTTGGGAGTATATAGGAGTGAGCTTGCCCGTCGGTCCATTGGTTTTCATGGTTTCCGGAGAGTTACTCATAGAAGGCTTGACAGATTTAGATAATTTTTGGTACACAGGTGTAACATCATGAAATACAGGCCAAGTTCGACTTTAGCTACAATTCACCAATTTTTAGCTTGACTATACAAAGAATAGTAGAGCTATTGGACTCGCCCATGTGTCGGCGTCCACATCAGCATCCCGATTTGGTTAAATTTTTGTATGTAAGCTGGTATCTCAGTAACCACTTGTGGGAATGGATTGAAACTTCACACACATATTCACTTTGATAAACTGACCTACATTACACAGGTTCCATAACTCTGTTTTGCTTTTTTACAAAATCATGCCCCTTTTCGACTTAGAAAGTTTTGGTTAAGGTTTTGTATGTAAGCTGGTATCTCAGTACTCACTAATGGGAATGGATTGAAACTTCACACACTTGTTCACTGTCATGATCTGGCATGCACTAAGCAGGTCCCATAACTGTACTTTGTTTTTTATGCCCCCACTTTTGGGGGGTGGGGCATATAGATTTGCCCTTGTCCGTCCGTCTGTCCTTCCGAGAATGTTGTGTCGCGCCTAGCTCCAAAAGTTTTTGACATAGAGTCACAAAACTTTACAGGAATGTTTGTCAGCATGTGTAGTCGTGCACCTGGGGTTTCGCTTCTGAATTCATTCAGTCATGTAGGAGTTATGGCCCCTGACTTTGTAAAAATTGGTCATTTTAGTGTTGTGTCGCGCCTAGCTCCAAAGGTATTTGATGTAGAGTCACAAAACTTTACAGGAATGTTGGTCAGCATGTGCAGTTGTGCACCTGTGGTTACATGTCTGGATTCATACAGTGGTGTAGGAGTTATGGCCCCTGACTTAGTAAAAAATTGGTCATTTTAATGTTGTGTTGTGTGTAGCTCCAAAAGTATTTGACCTAGAGTCACCAAAGTTTACAGGAATGTTGGTCAGCATATGCAGTTGTGCACCTGGGGTTTCGCATTTGGATTCATTCAGTCATGTAGGAGTTATGGCCCCTGATTTAAATAAAATTGGTCATTTTAATGTTGTGTCGTGCGTAGCTCCAAAAGTATTTGACCTAGAGTGACCAAAGTTTACAGGAGTGTTGGTCAGCATGTGCAGTTGTGCACCTCGGGTTTTGTGTCCGGATTCATTGAGTCGTGTAGGAGTTATGGCCCCTGACTTAGTTAAAAATTGGTCATTTTAATGTTATGTCGCGCGTAGCTCCAAAAGTATTTGACCTAGAGTCACCAAAGTTTACAGCATGTGCAGTTGTGTACCTGGGGTTTTGCGTCCGAATTCATTCAGTATTTTAGGAGTTATGGCCCCTGACCTAGGAAAAAATTGTCATTTTTATACGCCCGAAGGGACGTATTATGTTATGACGCTGGTGTCCGTCTGTCCGTCCGTCCGTCTGTCCGTCTGTCCGTTAGCAATTTCGTGTCCGCTCTGTAACTCTTGAACCCCTTGAAGGATTTCAAGGAAACTTTACACAAATGTTCACCACACCGAGACGATGTGCAGAGCACATGTTTTGGATGTCTCGCTTCAAGGTCAAGGTCACACTTAGGAGTCAAAGGTCATATCACTTTGTTTCGTGTCCGCTCTGTAACTCTTGAACCCCTTGAAGGATTTCAAAGAAACTTGACACAAATGTTCACCACACCAAGACGACGTGCAGAGCGCATGTTCCGGATGACTTGCTGCAAGGTCAAGGTCACACTTAGGGGTCAAAAGTCATGTCAGTTTCTTTCGTGTCCACTCTGTAACTCTTGAACTGCTGGAAGGATTTCAAAGAAACTTGGCAGAAATGTTCACCACATTGTAACGATGTGCAGAGCGCATGTTCCGGATGACTTGCTTCAAGGTCAAGGTCACACTTAAGGGTCAAAGGTCATATATGACTTTGCTTTGTGTATATTGCTCTGCATTGCAGTGCTCTTGTTTTTATTTGGCAGATCTCTTTTTTGTACTTACAATAATTTTTTTTTTTAATTACTTCCCTTTTATGTTACTATAGATAGCTTACTTTGAAACTTTTTTATTATTGGCCGTAGGGAAAAACCGAGACCACTTTTCTGTGGTACAACATGGATGGTACCTCCAATTTTAAGGTGTATTTTTACATACCTGTACCTGATAAGGATTTTTTTGTAGACATTGAATTTTTTTTTTGTGGACTTAGATTTGTTTTTTAAAGTTTTCCTTTTGTTGTTCCAGTCCTTTGGGGCTACAACAGTCAAGTTCTTAAAATTTTGCTCCCATCCTATGATGTAAGCCTTCGGGCGTATATTGCCCCGCCTGGCGGCGCTCTTGTAATGTCATGTAGTGGGGGCATCTGTGTCCCATGGACACATTTCTAGTTTTCAAAATTATGCCCCTTTTTCCACTTAGCACTTTTTGGTTAAGTTTTTGTATGTAAGCTGGTACCTCAGTATCTACTAATTGGAATAGATTTAAACTTCACACACCTGTTCACTGTCATGATCTGACATGCACTGTGCAGGTCCAATAACTCTACTTTGTATTTTTACAAAATTATGCCCCTTTTTCCATTTAAAGCAATTAATTATTATATTTAATTGTAAGTAATTTTATTATTTCAGAGGTATGTCCCTGAAGAAGAACTTCCAGGTATGTGAACCATATTTAGTTACAAATGGAGTTCATTTTCTTGCAATGTTGGTAGCTAATCACCAACATATTGCTAACTAATTTTTAGCTCACCTGTCACAAAGTGACAAGGTGAGCTTTTGTGATCGTGCAGCGTCCGTCGTCCGTCCGTCTGTGCGACTGTGCGTGTGTAAACTTTTGCTTGTGACCACTCTAGAGGTCACATTTTTCATGGGATCTTTATAAAAGTTGATCAGAATGTTTACCTTGATGGTATCTAGGTCAAGTTTGAAATTGGGTCACGTGCCATCATAAACTAGGTCAGTAGTTCAAATAATAAAAAAACCTTGTGACCTCTCTAGAGGCCATATTTTTCATGGGATCTGTATGAAAGTTGGTCTGAATGTTCATCTTGATGGTACAAAAATGTATCTAGGTCAAGTTTGAAACAGGGTCAACTGCAGTCAAAAACTAGGTCAGTAGGTCTAAAATAAGAAAAAACCTTTTGACCTCTCTAGAGGCCATATTTTTCAATGGATCTTCATGAAAATTGGTCTGAATGTTCACCTTGATGATATCTAGGTCAAGTTCAAAACTGGGTCACATGAGCTCAAAAACTAGGTCACTAAGTCAAATAATAGAAAAAAACAACATCATACTCAAAACTGGGTCTTGTGGGAACAGGGGAGCAATTCAGGACCATCATGGTCCTCTTGTTAGCAAATGTGATACTGAAAATATTGCTCAGGGAATGATATTAATCTTTCTTTCAGACAGTAGATCAGGTAAGGCATTTATATGTCATATGAAATAATTTCACTAGGGCTGTACCCTCGTGAATTTATTACGCCTGCTGCATAACTGCCCATGCATCATGTATAAATATAGTCAAACTCATGACTTAATTATCACTTTCATTTCATTTCAGTCTGATATTACGTCCAACTCAGCCACGTTGGAACTCGGGCGTAATCATTAAAGATTAAAATATGAACATAAATGATAAGATTCTCAGTATGAAAAACAAAAGAAATATTTTAATTTGCTGTAGATAATACATTTATCTTGTGAACAGAAACGTTATTTGACATGTTCTGCATAAAAAAACTATAGAAAAAACAGCTACCAAATATATGCATGAACGTACAGCATTTAGCACAGTGTGAAGTCGTACTCGATTTTTTTCAACAAAGTTTATTCTGGGTGTTCGTGAAAGACAAAAACATGATAATATATATGAATAGATCTCTCCCAATATATGGTTAGGCCATTGTTTACCTGCTATTTTGGCATGTTTTTCCAAAATGATTGAGAAAAGCGCTTCCATTTGCTGGAAAAATGATTAGTAACGAGTATTCCAAAATGTTCGGAGCAGATATTGCGCTGTATGCCGATCTTGATGATAATTTCTAAGTAAAAAACAAATACAGTTTTTTTTAACCCAAAATTACCAAAACCGCTCCATTTGATCTGAGATCATTGTGTTACTGATTCAGTTTTTCAAAGTCACGATTGGACGCAGTGATACTTAAAATATCTCTTAAACCTTTTCATTGTACTGAAGTACTGAAAGTGTATGTCTAAAATGATAATTGTAGTAAAGTATTTCCTTTCAGAAATTTCTGATGTGGCAAAAATTGAAAATGAGTTGACACTTGACGAGGTTAATAGTAAACTAACTCCCTTGGAAGAAATGTCTGATGATCATCAGTAAGTCATGTACTTATTTTTGTTATTTCTTGATTTTAAATTAACTGAAATATAAACTTCTGATTCTGATTTCTTCCTTTTTTTGCCTGTAACAGTATACTTACAACTCTCCAAACCAAAATTCTTAAACAAGGGAAATGCACTGAAGCTGAACAAATTTTTCAGTTCTGAAATTTGTAGCTCCATGAGGACGAAGTGCTCATGATGAGCTATTATGATCATGCTGTGTCCATCGTCCATCTGTGCATCCTTCCATCATCAACAATTTCTTTAAACAACATCGCCTCCAAAACCACAGAACAGATTTTGATGAAACTTGGCCAGGATGTCCCTTGGATGGTCATCTACCAAAGTTGTTCAACGGTTTCACTTGCTTGCACATAGAACCACTTCACGCAAATAGTCCATTATGTGACCTACAAAAATTGTTCAAATCATTTAGATTCATCAGAAAACATGGCCACCAGGGCGCATGTTCACTTTTCCCCTACATGTTTGAAGTAGAAACTTTCAAAAATCTTCTTGTGTGACAACTGTTAGCCTGATTTTAAAACAGTTGTACACAAATGGTCCTTGTGTGACCCTCTACCAAGATTGTCCAAATTATTCCAATTCTTCTAAAAACATTGCCACCAGAGGGTGTGGTCACTTTTCCCTATATATTTATAGTGGAAACTTAAAAAAGTGTCTTGTATTGAACTGCTGGCGCAAGTTTTAGTTCACCCTTGCACAAAGAGCTCATGGGGAGCTCTTTAGATCATGCTGTGTCCATCATGCATCCGTCAGTTATCAACAATTTCTTTTAATGACCTCCTCCAATACCAGTGAATAAATTTCGATGAAAAATTGGCCAGGATATTCCTTGGTTGGTCCTCTACCCAAGATAGTTAAATGGTTCTGCTTGGTTTCACATAGGGACTGCCAGAGCTAAATATAGAAAAATCTTCAAACAACAATTTCTTCTAAACCACTGGTCCAATTTCACACAAATGTCCTTTGTTTGATTGTTCAAATTATTATGTCTCCCACACCACTGTTTGGTGGGAGACATATTGTTTACTCCTGTCTGTCTGTCTGTGTGTGTGTCCGTCCATCTGTCTGTCACAAACCTTAAGTCGAACATTTCTCATCCGATCTTCACCAAACTTCAACAAAATGTGTTTGCCAATAAGTCCTCAGCCAAGTTTGATAACTAGCCAAATCGGCATAGGCACTTCAGAATTATGTCCATTGAATTACCGATAGGCCGCTTACTCCAACACTTATCCGATAGACCGCTTACTCCAAAACTTACTCCAAAACTATCAAACTTATATTTTCTGTGAGTAAACAGTATACAAAGACAAACTTACTATTCAGATGATTAGGCAGTTGTGGAAGACATTTCTAAAAAAGGAGCTCTAGTTTTGATTTGTCAAAATACATGGCAGTCAGGGGCATGGTCACTTTTCCCTATATGTTTATAGTGGAAACTTTAAAAATCTTCTTATGTGAAACTGCATGCCCATTTTTAGCTCACCAGTCACAAAGTGACAACAAAGTGACAAGGTGAGCTTTTATGATCGCGCGGCGTCCGTCGTCCGTGCGTGCATGCGTCCATGTGTGCGTAAACTTTTGCTTGTGACCACTCTAGGCCATATTTTTCAATGGATCTTCATGAATGTTGGTCAGAATGTTTACCTTGATAATATCTAGGTCAAGTTTGAAACTGGGTCATGTGCGGTCAAAAACTAGGTCAGTAGGTCAAATAGTAGAAAGACCTTGTGACCTCTCTAGAGGCCATATTTTTTTATGGGATCTGTATGAAAGTTGGTCTGAATATTTATCTTGATGATATCTAGCTCAAGTTTGAAACTGGGTCACGTGCAGTCAAAAACTAGGTCAGTAGGTCAAATAATAGAAAAACCTTGTGACCTCTCTAGAGGCCATATTTTTCATGGGATCTGTATGAAAGTTGGTCTGAATATTTATCTTGATGATCTCTAGGTCAAGTTTGAAATTGGGTCACGTGTGGTCAAAAACTAGGTCAGTAGGTCTAAAAATAGAAAAACCTTTTGACCTGTCTAGAGGCCATATTTGTCAATGGATCTTCATGAAAATTGGTCAGAATTTTCACCTTAATAATATCTAGATCAAGTTCGAAACTGGGTCATGTGCGGTCAAAAACTAGGTCAGTAGGTCTAAAAATAGAAAAATCTTGTGACCTCTCTAGAGGCCATACTTTTCATGAGATCTTCATGAAAATTGGTGAGACTGTTCACCATGATGATATCTAGGTCAAGTTTGAAACTGGGTCACATGCGGTCAAAAACTAGGTCAGTAGGTCTAAAAAGTCCTTGTGACCTCTCTAGAGGCCATACTTTTCATGAGATCTTCATGAAAATTGGTCAGAATGTTCACCTTGATGATATCTAGGTCAAGTTCAAAACTGGGTCACGTGCCTTCAAAAACTAGGTTATTAGGTCAAATAATAGAAAAACCTTGTGACCTCTCTTGAGGCCATATTTTTCAATGGATCTTCATGAAAATTGGTCAGAATGTTCACCTTGATGATATCTAGGTCAAGTTCAAAACTGGGTCACGTGCCTTCAAAAACTAGGTTATTAGGTCAAATAATAGAAAAACCTTGTGACCTCTCTTGAGGCCATATTTTTCAATGGATCTTCATGAAAATTGGCCTGAATTTTTATCTTGATGATATCTAGGTCAAGTTCAAAACTTGGTCACATGAGCTCAAAAACTAGGTCACTATGTCAAATAATAGAAAAAACGACGTCATACTCAAAACTGGGTCATGTGGGGACAGGTGAGCGATTCAGGACCATCATGGTCCTCTTGTTAAATTAATTTTACACAAATTGTCCTTGTGTGACCATCTACCAATGGCCACCAGGGGAAGGTTTCACTTTTTCCCAGTATATATATAATGGAAACTATAAAATGTTCTTATCAGGCCTGATTTTAAAACAATTTCACACAAATATTTCTTTGCCGACCTTTTATAAAGATTGTACATATTATTCTGTTTCACCAAAAAATGGCTACTGGGTGTGTGGTCACTTTTCCATGTAAGTATGTAGTGGAAAAAATTTCTTGTTTGATATGTAGCAGAATAATCTTCTTGTTTGATATAATTGTCATATCAAATCATTCCCCCAATTTGGTACCCAACCTCCCCACAACACACACAAACACATTACCTGCCCATATATTTACTAGAAACAGGTGAGTGATCTATGGCCATCAAGGCCCTCTTGTTCCTTCATAGTTTCATTGCAATACCCCTGTCGGCTGGAATACTTCTCTTTCAGACACAGTTCAGATCAAAACTAGAAATCAAAACTAAGTAACCCACGAGAATCTTAAAGTTTTTTTTTGGTTCACCTGAAAAAAAATTTATGTAATGACACTGGTGTCCATCTGTCTGTCCATTCAGCTGTTAGCAATTTTGTGTCTGCTCTGTAACTCTTGAAGCCCTTGAAGGATTTCGAAGAAACTTGACACAAATGTTCATGTTCACCACATCAGGATGACATGCAGAGAGCATGTTTTAGATTGCTTGCAAAGTCATATGACTTTGTTTGTCCACTCTTGAACTGCATGAAGGATTTTAAAGAAACTTGGCACAAATGTTCACCACATCAAGAGGCGTGCAGAGCACATGTTTTGGATGGCTTGCTTCAAGGTCAAGGTCACACTTAGGGGTCAATGCAAGTAGGTGTCCGCTCTGTAACTCTTGAACCCCTTGAAGGATTTCAAAGAAACTTGACACAAATGTTCATCACATCAAAACAACAGGCAGAGCACATGTTTTGGCTTGCTTCTAGGTCTAGGTCACACTTAGGAGTCAAAAGTCATATGACTTTGTTCCATGTCCGCTCTGTAACACTTGAACTGCTTGAAGGATTTTAAAGAAACATGGCACGAATGTTAACCACATAAAGTTGATGTGCATAGCGCATGTTTTAGATGGTTTGCTTTAAGGTCAAGGTCATACTTAGTGGTCAAAGGTCATACCTTCAGGCACATATTGCTCTGCATTATGGTGCTCTTGTTTTGATAATGAAGCATTTTGGAGCCTCTACAAAAAAAACTTAAAATACCTTTAAATAACCTGCTTAACTTGGTTAGAAGCCAGGTTAGATGGTCAAAATCCTCTTCAGGTGAGCAACTTTAAAGTAAACTAAATAAGAGTATAGGTTTAATTGTATCAGGTTCAAGGTAACCCTATACACTTTTCACGCTTTAGTTTAAACAACGTTAAATTCTTTAATCAGGTTTTCAAAAAAAAATGGTTATTGGATTGATGAATGTTGTTGGGCTGGCAGGCAAGCAGACAGGCAAGCAGGCAGGCAGTGTTAGCTGTTGGTTTCAGCTCAGTATCTTTAGTTAAGAGTGACTCTTAAAATATAGGCAGCTTTTATAGAGACAGAGTTTGGTATTGCTTATGAGATCACTAGGTTCATGGTCAAGGTCACTGTTACTAAAAATAAAACAATGATGTCCTCTTAATGACTTTAGTTTACATTGATATTTTAAAAAATAAACTTAGATAGCTTATAGAAAAACCAAGTTTGGGCTTTTATATGGGGTCACTAGTGTCATTTTCAAGGTCAGCATAACTTGATCAATCTGCATATTTAAAATCTTTCACCTTGGCACAGTGTTCCAGAGTGTTGGTCAATTGTACTTTTTGTAATGTTGAACAGATGGGTCACAGTTCAAATCCTGATACGGAATGAAAAAGGAATCAGTTTTATGCCACAGAATCAATTTATGTCCAGTTACCAAAAAGGGAATTTTTTGTTTCACTATGATCATCAAAAAGATAGTTTCCGGATATAACTTAAGTTAGGATTGACTTACTGTCATCAAACTTTGTGTGTAGCAAACTTATATGAAGAACTGGCTTTGAATTGTATTTTAAGTCCCTGTTACTAAAATTAGGATGTGTTTTATTACAATAACATAATATTTCTTCAGAATTCAGATGTCAAAAAACTTTTGTAAATCTCCCTGCTGTTAAAAAGATAGCATGATGTAATAATGTTTGATGCTTTGTAGTACACATTCCATCGACAAAATCTGTCAAAACAGAAAACCCCTTCTAACTGAACTCAAACTCTGGTTTGTAGGCTATTTGGTTAAGAGGTATTTTAAATGTAGTGTGGTAGGGTCCCCTGTTGCCAATTGGTTGCAGACTTCTCAAATCACTTGCCTTGTTTTGGGTCTGAGCTATATTCTGGGCACAGGGTTGAATTTGGTTGATGAGCTGTCTTGCAGAAGTTCCCCTTGTGCAGTTTTACCAATGAGTATGTCTGTGTTTGAAATAACTTGATGCTAGGAAAGAATTATTAGTTACTAATGAATGCTAAGTTTTATAGGATCATCCTGTTTGTTCAGGTTCATGTAATTTAGATAAAATAACTCAAAAGTATTTGAATAAGAAATGTTTGAAGGCCAGGGTTTTAAAGTCTCAAAACTCAAGCACCTGATTGGCTGATTTTGAGGGCACTCTTCAAAGTTGACCAAAGGCAATACTTCTTTGTGAGATTGGTCTCCACCCTAAGTTCTTAACATTGGATCAGTTTGTCATTCTAAAGGGAAACCTCCCTGTTTAAATGAGAATTTTATTAAAAAGATGTGATTATTTTAGGCATAGGCTAAGATACATAATATATTTCCCAATGATAAAGGTAAACCTTGCACATTTTTGCAGAGCATTGGAGAAACCAGTAGAAAGAGAACAGATTGAGAGAACAGAACCAGTTCAAGAAACAGGAAGTACTCAGAACCTTACTGAAATGAAGAAGGAACAGTTTGCACCAAGAACAAAGATTCTTGCAGGTATGGTTTTACTAGTGTATGAACCTTAATGATAAAAATGAAATACATGAAAGTTTTTAAAAGTTTTAGAGAAAATATTCATTT
This sequence comes from Mercenaria mercenaria, assembly GCF_021730395.1. Classification (NCBI taxonomy): domain Eukaryota; kingdom Metazoa; phylum Mollusca; class Bivalvia; order Venerida; family Veneridae; genus Mercenaria; species Mercenaria mercenaria. The sequence continues at coordinate 29,201 of NW_026462779.1, read as the reverse complement.
TACGATTAAAAATGTCTAGCACAGGACTATAAATCAGTAGGTGTAGTCCCTGTGACTCTTTGGTTAAAGGTAGTGTTTCTGAACCCTAAGTCAATCTCAGGTATGTTCTCAAATTAGATACCCACTTACTGTCATTCTACGTCAAGCTAAGATTCTATATAAAGAATTGTGATCCAGATTTATATCATTTTTAGCTCGACTATACGAAGTATAAGGAGAGCTATCCTACTCGCCCCGGCGTCGGCGTCTTTCCGCGTCCCCACCTTGGTTAAAGTTTTTTAACACTTTCTCTTTTTATGCCCCCACCACTTTGGGGGGGGGGGCATATAGATTTGCTCTTGTCCGTCCGTCCGTCCGTCCGTCTGAAAATGTTGTGTCGCACGTAGCTCTGAAAGTATTTGACGTAGAGTCACAAAACTTTACAGGAATGTTGGTCAGCATGTGTAGTTGTGCACCTGGGGTTTGCGTCCGGATTCATTCAGTCATGTAGAAGTTATGGCCCCTGACTTTGTAAAAATTGGTCATTTTAATGTTGTGTCGCGCGTAGCTCTGAAAGTATATGACGTAGAGTCACAAAACTTTACAGGAATGTTGGTCAGCATGTGTAGTTGTGCACCTGGGGTTTCGCGTCCGGATTCATTAAGTCATGTAGAAGTTATGGCCCCTGACTTTATAAAAATTGGTCATTTTAATGTTGTGTCGCGCCTAGCTCCAAAAGTATATGACCTAGAGTCACAAAACTTTACAGGCATGCTGGTCAGCATGTGTAGTTGTGCACCTGGGGTTTCGCGTCCGGATTCATCCAGTCATGTAGGAGTTATGGCCCCTGACTTAGTAAAATAATGGTCATTTTAATGTTGCGTCGCGCATAGCTCCAAAAGTATTTGACCTACAGTCACCAAAGTTTACAGGAATGTTGGTCAGCATGTGCAGTTGTGCACCTGGGGTTTTGCGTCCGGATTCATCCAGTCATGTAGGAGTTATGGCCCCTGACTTAGCAAAAAATTGGTCATTTTAATGTTGTGTCTTGCGTAGCTCCAAAAGTATTTGACCTAGAGTCACCAAAGTTTACAGGAATGTTGGTCAGCATGTGCAGTTGTGCACCTGGGGTTTCGCATCCAGATTCATTCAGTATTGTAGGAGTTCTGGCCCCTGGGAAAATTGTCATTTTTGGCCCCTGACCTTTTTGGTCCCTGACCTGGGAAAAAATTGTCATTTTAATGTCATGTAGTGGGGGCATCTGTGTCCCATGGACACATTTCTAGTTTCAACTTATCTCTGTAATTTCTTGATGGATTTGATTCAAACTTGAAATATTTATTCCTCATCATCATCCACATCATCTGACTTAAGGGCCATAACTCTGGCACCAATATTTCATGAATTATCCCCCCTTTTCACTTAGATTTTCAGGTTAAAGTTTTGATGCACTTTCACTCTATCTCTGTTATTACCGAATGGATTTGATTCAAACTTAAAATAGTTGTTCAACATCATCACCCACATCATATGACACAAGGTGCATACCTCTGGCACATTTTTTCATGAATTATTCCCCCTTTTTACTTAGAATTTCAGGTTAAAGTTTTGGTGCACTTTCACTCTACCTCTGTTATTACTGAATGGATTTGATTCAAACTTAAAATAGTTGTTTAGCATCATTACCCACATCATATGACACAAGATGCATAACACTGGCACTATTTTTCATGAATTATTCCCCTTTTTACTTAGAATTTCAGGTTAAAGATTTATGCACTTTCACTCTATCTCTGTTATTACTGAATGGATCTGATTCAAACTTAAACAATTGTTCAACATCATAACCCTTATCATATGACACAAGGTGCGTACCTCTGGGACCAATTTTTCATGAATTATTTCCCCTTTTTACTTAGCATTTTAGGTTAAAGTTTTGATGCACTTTCACTCTGTCTCTGTTATTACTGAATGGATTTGATTCAAACTTAAAATAGTTGTTCAACATCATCACCCACACCATATGATGCAAGGTGCATAACTCTGGCACCAATTTTTCATTAATTATTCCCCCTTTTTACTTAGAATTTTAGGTTAAAGTTTTAATGCACTTTCACTCTGTCTCTGTTATTACTGAATGGATTTGATTCAAACTTAAAATAGTTGTTCAGGCTATTGTGCAATATCTTCTTCCACAATTGGAGTCATTAAACACTCCAGTGACAGCTCTAGTTTCCACAGATGTGCCCAGTTTCACTATCCAGCAATGAAATAGTCGAGCGCGCTGTCTCCTGTGACAGCTCTTGTTTAATCCCCCGCCACAAGTGGTGGGGGGTTATAGGAATGGTCTCTGTCCGTTCGTCTGTCTGTCCATAACACTTTTGTGTCCACTCCATATCTCCTAAATCCCTTGAAGGATTTTCATGAAACTTGGGTCAAATGATCACCTTATCAAGATGATGTGCAGAACTCATGAGTCAGCCATATCGGCCCAAGGTCAAAGTCACAACTCAAGGTCAAAGGATTTAGCCTTCCATTTCATGTCTGCTCTGTATCTCCTTAACCCCTTGAAGGAATTTTATAAAACTTGGGTCAAATAATCACCTCATAAAGACGATGTGCAGAACTTATGAGGCAGCCATGCCAGCTCAAGGTCAAGGTCACAACTTAGGGTAAAAGGTTTGAGCATTCCATTTAGTGTCCGCTCTGTATCTCCTAAACCCGTTGAAGGAATTTTATAAAACTTGGGTCAAATGATCACCTCATCAAGATGATATGCAGAGCTTATGAGTTAGCCATGATGGCTCAAGGTCAAGGTCACAACTTAGGGTCAAAGGTTTGAGCCTTCCATTTTGTGTCTGCTATATATCTACTAAACCCCTTGAAGGATTTTCATGAAACATGGGTCAAATAATCACCTCATCAAGACGATGTGCAGAATTTATGAGTCAGCCATGATTGCTCAAGGTCAAGGTCACAACTCAGGGTCAAAGGTTTGAGCCTTCCATTTTGTGTCCGCTCTGTATCTCCTAATCCCCTTGAAGGATTCATATGATACCTGTGTCAAATGATCACCTCATCAAGATGATGTGCAGAACTCATGAGTCAGCCATGCCGGCTCAAGGTCAAGGTCACAACTTAGGATCAAAGGTTTGAGCCTTCCATTTTGTGTTCACTCTTTATCTCCTAAACCCCATGAAGGATTTTCATTAAACTTGGGTTAAATGATCACCTCATGAAGACTCATGATTCAGCCATGTGAACTCGAGGTCAACGTCACTACTCAAGGTCAAAGGTTTGAGCTCTGTATCTCCTAAACCCATTGAAGGATTTTCATGAAACTTGGGTCAAATGATCACCTCATCAAGATGATGTGCAGAATTCATGAATCAGCCATGTCAGTTCAAGGTCAAGGTCACAGCTCAAGGTCAAAGGTTTACCCTTTCACTATCCATAACACTGGTGGGGGATTTAGCTGTCTTTCAGACTGCCTTGTTTCATTAAGTATTTTCTCCAATTACCAGTAAAGGATTTAAGTAACTCAGTGGATTTTTGGAAGTATCCATTATTCAAACACTTGTGTTGACCATAAAATATGTAAAAAAGTCCTTGAAAGCATAAGTCAAGCAATAGAAATGTGATATAGAAAAGTTGAAAATCTGTAGTTCTTTTTATCATCTGGATGAGATAAAAACTTAAATAATTCTGATTTATGATTTTTATGTCTGATATACCTCTGTGTTAACTTTAAGTTAATATTTACCTAAGCATTGAATAAAACTTATTCAATACTAATGACAATAAATACTTGCTACTAGATGATGAGTCATTAGAGAAGGACCCTAGAGGCAGCCTGGAACGTTTTGGAAGTTACTCGATCCTGGATGTGAATGTGGAACATGCAGTGGGAAAAACGTTTGGCACATTTTTGTCAAATCAGCCAGATAAACAGCGTGCAGCGGAAGAGGAAGCAGCTTTTGAAGCTGTTATACTCTCTCCTCATTTTGCGTACCAGGTGACAGGAAGAAGCACTGAAGAAAGTCAGGTTGCCAGGTCATTACTAGAAGGATCTTTGCAAGATTATTTCTCAAAATCAACAAATGACAGCTCAAAGAGAGTTAAAAACAATTTAGCCACTTTAGCTCCTCAAACACCACACCTCCCAGTCATTGTCTCAGAAAATCATTTTATTCAAACAAAGCTGCAATCACCACATTTGCATTTCTCCTGGAAGGTGCCATCTGTTTCTGCAACGGTGTCCCCTGTTCCTCCAAATCCTGAAACAAACCCCTATGATCCAGCCCTTTTACAAACTCAAGTACAGCAAGACATGCTTGTGCCAACTGAGAACTCTCAGATTGATGGGTTTTCCCCAAATTATCCAAACAAGGTTATCACTGAACAAAAAAGACTTAGTGGAGTTTTAGATTCCAGTCCTGCTCAGACAGGATGTGGAAATCCACAAGTTCCTCTACACATGGGTCAACAGTTGTATTCTAGTTCTGGTCAGAACTCAAAGCCTCTGGATGGATTTGCTAATATTTCATCCAGACTCCCACCAGATAAGCCTCAATGCTCTCCATCTGTTAGATGTAGCCTGAAAATGAAACTGAAAAAGCATAGTACAGGTGAAAGACACCAGCCTTACACATTAGATAAAAAAAGTAATAATGATTTGTTGCCAAATCTGGATGAGATTCATACTCCTTTCTAACCTCTGTGAGGTAATGGCAACCATTTGTAGTCAATGGCAACCTTTCTGAGTCAATGAAAACCTTTCTGGATTATAATCATTTATTTTTTAATTAGATGTAACAGCAACCTTTCCAACCTTTCAGGATGATGGCAATCTTTCGAATCATTAGCAATCTTTGTGAGTAAATGGCAACCTTTATGAGGCATTGGTAACCATTTTAACCTTTCTGATCAATGGCAAAACCTTTCTGACCTTTGTTTAAAGTTCCTGTTTTAAACTGATTTTTTTTGGTGAGAAGTAGACCTTTTGTCTGTTAGATATATTGAACAGAAAAAAACAAACAGTTGAAGCTGAATGCAGAGCATCAGTAAAAATACTGTAAAATGCTTTTCTATCAAAAACTGTTTTTGTTACTACTTTTGCTGTTTTATTGAAAAGGAGCGTAACATACATTTTGCAGAAATGGACAAAAACGCATATTTTTAGTTATAAATGAATTAAAAACTATAAATACATATATAAAAGTGATGAGTAACAAAAAAAATACTTAATGTCACTAAAATGCAAGTTTTTCAAAATATTTACATTCACTTTGTATTTTGTGTGGATAGAAAAAGCATTTTTTTTCCGTATAAACAACATTGGACGGTCCTTTCTGCAAGACTGCACATGCAATCTGACATCATTTACAAAAAAACATGAATAAAATGTCGTCATTAGAAAAATTCTTCCAAAATTTGAGGCCAACATTTCAAAAAGAACAATAAACTATAGCTTACCTACTTTTTCTGATGTTAAACATCAAAACTGAATCAAGAGGACTGTATGAATTTTCAATGGATTTAATATTATAATTTTTTTTTTCAAAAATTGTATTTTCATAGCATGGCAAATTACAACTAAATGTGGGCAAAAAGATCAATATCCTAGCCCTATTCATGGAAGAAGTCCCGAATTAACGCACAAAGAAATAGCATTTTATTCTTAAATATTTTATTTTGAATCATGGCAGCATATAAACACATTTGCCTTTAAATCATCTTCAAAATAAATTATACTGATAGAATTTTCATTTCATTGTTAGTGAATTTAATGGAATATCATTACAAACTTAATTGTGATTATATCTCATTGATTTACCGCAAATTATCAATGAAACATTTTAACATGTGCTGTTAATGATGTTAAATAAATAAATATATATATATTCATGAAAAAGACCACGGTACGGGTGGAAATATTTAAAAAAAAGGGGTTTTAAGGAAATAGCCAAATCCTTTTGAGCTTGTATATTCAAATATACAAGCTCAAAAGGATTTGGCTATTTCCTTAAAACCCCTTTTTAAAAAAAAAAAAAAAAATATATATATATATGTAGGGTAAGCTTGTGAAAATTTTGATGAATGTGTTAAAGTTGTGAATTGTGTTGTGCATGTTTTTGATTGAACTCTTTTTTTATTGTTGTTTATTTTTCTGACTGATAAAATTGTGTATTAGGCCATCTCAGAATGTTTTAGTTTTCAAAAGTACAGCATTATTTGGAAATTTGTTAATCTTATACAAGTTTTATATGTTCAAGGGGAATGTATGAAAAAAGCATCCTAATATTAAGATAATCCATCCATGACAAAACCTCTGTTTTCAGTTGCCATTAATAATATGGAAATGTTTTTAGACCTCTTATTGTACCAGCCTCTGTGGACAACATTTTTTTTTTAGTAATTTTACAGGTTTTCAGGTTGTTGGTCAAACCCTGCTTAAGTTATATTTTTTATCATATTTTTTCGTTCTTTTTATTTTTTTGTTTTTAAACCTTTTTCAATAGGTTTGTATCACAAAGTTGTATAAAAATATTTTTTTACAAAAAATGTTGACTGAACATAATGATAAAGAGCCCAGGAATGAGGAATATTTGAAAGCCTATTCTTCGAAAATCTGCCAGATAAATTCCTTTGTTTTTGTATATATTCTATACATGTTTTCTAACCTTTACCCTGCTAAATTTCTAAAATGCACTGGTCTATCAATAAATTTGGGCAATACTGTTTATTATTTGAAGGGGTGTTCAATGAAAATTGACTGACCGAACAGTGCAGACAGTAATTTGTACTGGTTGCAAAGGCAGAATCACTTGCCACCTGCAGGCTAAAAGGTTAATATACTTTTTATTAGAAAATTTCAAAAACATTTTGTTAGTTAAAGAAGTATTTCTGGTAGATGTTAATTTCATTTTGACAACAAACATGACCATGATTTTTTTTTGTTTTATTCAGTATAAGTATCGCACAGTATTATGGCATTTTTATTTTTAGCAACATGTAAATAAACAATCAGTACTTAGCAAGCTCTTTTAATTGGAACGTAAGATCAATAGTTGGCTTGATGGCGCAGTAGGTTGAGTGGATAGATATGGAAACATTTTGTAGTGATAGTTTTGATGGTTCGAACCTTGCATTCATCTTTTTTTTTTTTTTTGCATTTAATTTATATACTTTGTGTAAGTTTGTTTTTCTCTGATTTCTAATTTATTTATGAAAGCCTCAAAAAACATTAGATCATATTAAAGATGAAGCTTATTTAAACATGACTATGTGTTAACAATGACATATATAAGTTAGTGAACAAGTTAGTACGAGATCTAGATTAACAAACTTTTGTTGTTTTCGTTGAATCGTATTTAAAAAAAAAGAAATTAAATACAGTTTTCAAATTTTTTTTTATGGATCCGGGAATCGAACTCCCGACTAAAAAGTATAAGGCAGATACCAATACTGCTCGGCCAATGAGGACTTACTATCTGCAGCGTAAACGTAGTTTATTGATTTCAGTTTATGCAATTGTTCTGTTTGTTTACATTTCAAAGCGCCTTATTTACTGTGCGATACCTATAATAACTTTAGGCATCCATAATAAATGTTTTTAAAAATTATGTCTTTGTGTGTGCAACGCAACAATCACATTGATGGAATCATCCATTGACCGTTGTAGTATATCATGTTATAGATATTGATAATTTTAGTTAATTTTCGTACATAATTGATTGCATTGATTGCATCATCCAGTCTACTGATAAACCTTAAGTTTCGTTTCGTTAAGATTATCGTTTGTAGGCAGTTATATGGAAGAAGGTAATCCGTACACACTCGTTTCGGTAAGGGTACTTCCATTACTTTATTTTTAATTACTTTAAATTATAATTTATTATTAATTACTCAAAGTGACAACTTAAGTACACTGGGTCCAAAGTTCTTATGACTTTTGTAATACATTTTGTAACCATTAATGAACTCTTTCTAGTATATTGTAGTTAATCTGCTATACATGTTTGTAATAGTGTTGCATCCTTCTTTTGCTTAAGCAGACCTAAACGCTGTCAATATTATGATATTATTCAAGTACCAGTTTTAAAACCTGGATTGGATGCCATGTTGTCAGTCTATTATAAATACTGGGTACAGTGTCAATTTTAGTATAATGGTTGGAAATTCAGAGTTTTTATGTTAATGAAAACAGCTTTGAAAAGAAACAATGACAATGGACACTTTGTTCAGAGACAATTAAAGAAGTATATTACATGCATCTTGGATGGGTCTGTACAAGATGCATGTGCAAAACTGCATGGAACCTATGTCAGTGTTGCAAACAGTGGCCTCCAACCAAGCAGTTTCAATCCACTAATATCAAAAACTATGTATGGATTTGAATTATGGAATAACTGTACGGACAGTGATAAGCTTGAACTTGAAAATTTGCATTTTTGTTTTTGTGTGAAAGCTATTTAGCAATTCGAAACTATCACAAGCATAGAATTCATGCTTAATCACTAGACATATATCTAATAGAATATATCATACATTTTGAAAAATTAATGATTCTAGTTTATACTAATTTATTTTAGTTGGATTGTGATGGAAACTTGAAGCTTATTTGAATTACTCTCGAGTCTGCTTCCTTGAAAAACCAGTACTGGTGTCCTATGAAAGAGCTTGGTCGTGACCCCAGTAGGGCTTGAACCAATGAATCTGGGTTGAGCAGCCAACACCTAAACCACTAGACTTCTGCTCCCCTTCTAATGTTTCTAGGACAGCTGTGCTGACTACTTGTAAATAACTGGAAAAGAGAGTATTTATGAACAGTCAAGTCAGTTGTCTGAAATTGAATTCTACGTAAAACATTTAAAACAAAAATTGCATGTGTTAGAGTAAAAACATAATTACAAACTCTGTGATATTTGTCAGGAATAACTGTAGAAATATCCAGAAATGTTTGTTTTGTTTTGGGTTTTTTGGGGGGGGGGGGGGGGGGGGGGGGGGCTGTTATCAGGACAAGATGAAAGTTCTTTAGTGAAAGTGATCTCTGTGTAACTAAGTTCTCTTATGTACATTGTTAAATATGATAGAGCTTTCTAAATTGGAAAATTATTGCTTCCAATTCTTGAAATTTTGAAATCAAATAATTTCAGTATCACATACAATTTTAACTAGAATATTTAAAAGAATTTGAAGTGTAGAAAGCTTGATTAATCATTTAATTTTACAATGTTGTACCTTGTATTTCTTATACACAGGGCATGTTCAAGGAAACAAGTCAAAAAATGGTGATTTAACTTCCCAACAGGAAGCATGTTACTATATATAGTTCAAAACACATAGACTTACTCTGAACATTTACATAATTATGCTTCAGTTCATATATAGTTTGTAAGTATCGTTGTAGATGGAATACCTTAAGCAACCCATTAATTGCTAAAACTTTGATAGAAATGGAATTCTGCCATTTTCTAATTCAAAAGATTTTTCCAAGTTCTAGTGGACAGAGTATCATTTTGAGATAGCCTTAACATTTATTTCATACTATGTGTAAAGTTAGTATTTGTTCTGTTGTTGTTGTTCTTTTTGTTTCATCTTGTCTTAGAATTTGCTTATTACTGATTTGTTTTGTTATTGCTAAAAGTAGTCGATAGTCAAATTTTGGCTGGATAATGTAATGATAAATATACATGAACACTGCTTTTGTCTATAGTAAAAGTTGAATCAAGCAAACTTGTGAATTTAAAAAAAAAAAACTCACAACCCTATTTTTTCTTTATTTATATGAAAACCAACCTGTAGATATTAAATGAATTTGGTTGTAGCAAAAACTTGGTGATAAGAAATAAATTTTTGGGTCCAAAATAACAATTTGTTCTAGAGATGTTAAAAAAATAACAGGAATATTGCATTGAATTTTAAAATCTTTATTATTTCTGAACCTCTTTTGCTCTTATGCTGAAATTTAAGAACATAATAGATTATGACAAACTGACTGTGAACCATTAAATAAAACATTTAAAAAAAACTTTCAGATATTACAGTTACATTTGTTTCCATCCAGTTAAAATGTAGCTTTATAAACATCAACATGGACTAGGTATATTTTGTCTAGGGTTTCTTGTCTCCTTACTTATGCCTCTTTTAGAACTTTAATATTATTCTGTCAAGCATTTTCAGGGTGTTTCATACAATGTGTTTCACATTGTGTCAGATATCTGTTCTGTATGCATGTTCAATATACATCAGATTGCAACATTTGGGGGTATTTTTACTAAACATTTTCAGAGTGGGGTATGGCCCCACCCCACTAAAACTTAAGCACACCAACAAACCAATATCCTTGATCTGCCAAAATTACAAATGTTTGGGCAGCTAGTTTTCACTTACAATGAACAAAGTTTTTCATCTTCAGTACAAGAAAACAAATTTAATTTTAACCAATTTCTAAATATCAAGAAAGCATTTAATTTTCTTCATTGCACATTTTACTTCGTTGTACATTACTTTATTGTACATAGTGTGTTTCGTTAGTTCAATAAAATCTAATGGAAGTTGTTCACAGACTGTGTTTCAGAGAATTTATAAGTTTATAAATTTATAAATCTACTGTGTTAGTTGTGCATTAAAACAGGATATAAAATAGAATATTATAGCTGTAGTTCAAATATAAATCAAACATACCAACTTGAACATAAAAGTGATTTTGATATTGTGGTATGTGGCAGTATGCTGTATAAGATTTAATGTTTTTTTTCTTTAAAGATGATTAGTTTGAGAAACCTTCAGTGTTTCTACAGGGTCTGTGAGCAACTCTGTTAGAAAAAAAAGAATGATGTATGTTTATATGATGTTTACTTTATATTTGTAAGGAATTTTTAAGATGAAATGACTTGTGGAAAACAAAACATTTAATTATGTGTATTTATCTCCCTTAGCATGGTAATTAATAGAATAGCTACTAGACTAACAATAAGGCATAAAAAATTGTTTGTTTCCGGTATCCCGACCTAAATTTTTGGCCCGACCCTAAATGCTTTTGCCTTGGAGAATAACTTTTCAACTTTTTGACAAAAAGTTGCAAAACTGCACTTTTTATTCTTTAAACATGGTCAGTGATGTTAGAAATCAACTTACTGATGCTCTAAACGCATAACCCTTTTATTTGTATTCATTACAGGAATAATGTTAAAATTATCATGATATTGGACAAAGGATATAGACTTCTACATTGAATCACAATGTAAAATATATATATCATAGTCTAGGAGCTAATCTAAGTAATTTGCTACTAGTTTCAATGCATATTTACGATGTTAAATTTTGATCACAAGACAATGGTGGTCTGTACTCTGCAGTCATGAAGCTTCGATTTCACTTGGCTGAAAGACCACATAGACAGTCATTAATAATCACTGGAGAGTGATTTTGTAGACAAGCCTATTAAAAGTAATTTATGACTGATCTTACTGATGCATTTTAACAAATACCTTCCTTGCTATATTTGTTTACACTAAGTTTTGTAGAAAATGTCTGAAATATAATACATATCTAGATCTGTGAATATTGGAAAGCATCAAATAAATATTGATCATTCATATTTTGTTTCTGTTATACATTTATTCCTGTTCAAACTTCCCTCAACTACCCAAGTCAGTTATGGTAGCGTCATCTTTTGGCACATGGTAGTAGACTCTTCATTACCTTTGCCCGCCCGCTTAGCTCAGTAGGTAAGAGCGTTGATCTACGGATCGCGGGGTCGTGAGTTCGATCCTCGGGCGGGGCGTATGTTCTCCGTGACTATTTGATAAACGACATTGTGTCTGAAATCATTAGTCCTCCACCTCTGATTCATGTGGGGAAGTTGGCAGTTACTTGCGGAGAACAGGTTTGTACTGGTACAGAATCCAGGAACACTGGTTAGGTTAACTGCCCGCCGTTACATGACTGAAATACTGTTGAAAAACGGCGTTAAACCCAAAACAAACAAACAAACAAATCTTCATTACCTTTAGCCTGCTAAATTTCTACAATGGAATGGTCCATCATTCAATTTGGGCAATGCCATTTATTATTTGAAGGGATGATCCGTGAAAATTTACTGACTGAATCGCAAACAGTGCAGGATCATTCTGCATAGACTGATAGAGGTGCAGGCTGATCTTGGACTGCACTAGTCGCAAAGGCAAATTCATTTGCCAGCAGCAGTCTAAAGGTTAATTTATCACTGTGATATGCCTCACAAATATGATCATCTATAAATCTGGAATTCTAGTAGTCAAATAGGCCAAGTCAAAATGAGACTATGTTAGTGGTAGCAAAAACAATGGTTGTGATCTTCTTTATAGAATTGCAAATACGCCTGAAGATTTTACTACAGCCTTATGTTCTGCAATGGAGATTGTATGTGGCATGGTAATACAATAACTTGTGCCCTTACAGTTGAACACCTTGCCCGTCTGACTAAATAACCCTTTCTTGCCTTCGAGAGAGTTACTGTCTTAAAAATACATAAATTAGATGAAGCCTATAGATTTTGAATGTCTTCTATACCATACATGAACTTCCAAAGTCATTAACACTTCGGTATGAGTAGGCAATACATGTGTGCATAGGTTAATACAAAGGTGGCTGGAAAAAAGGACATATTTAGCAATATATATAAAATTTATTGATATATAACACAGCAATGTGTTCAGACAAATACTGAGATCAAAGCTTGTCAACTTAACTGTAAACTTGCGTAAAAAACCCATGTATTTAGAATCAACATATATCTACTGCATATTAAAAAAATCCTACAAAATGCATCAAAATATAGATTCTAACAAGACCCGATTTGTTTTCCTATTAAACAAAGAAGGCTGAAAACTGTGTGTTATTTTACAGCAGTTCACTGTTCTGATGTCACAATTATTATGTCATAGCGTCAAAAGGCCTAGCGGCACGTTGGAAAAGAAACCAACAAAAAACAGGCAAATATTTGATGGATGTCATCAAGGATATACTTGAAAATCCTTGGTAACGTGTTAGAATCGAAATAATATATGTCATTTAGTGATTTGCTCTTGAAGATATAATTCCTTCGCATCTGATCTCCAGACAATGATTTTATTCAACGACAAATCACTGGATGAGATACATTACTTCTTAAATAACAATGTATAAGTTGGAAACAATCATATCACTTTCCTGATGATGGCCTTATAAAGACTTAAATGTGCTAAACTTTGTTTAAAGAGTGTATTATGTAGTCCCAAAGACCAATATTCGAACAAAGTCTCGTAGGCAATCTGTACAAAAACTGAGAAAACATAGATTTACTATTTGATAGCTATTATGTCCCTTCATTTCTTCAATCACTGTAATTGCTGAATTTCATTTTTAAATTAATGAAAGATATATGTATATCTAACAAACATGTAACAAAAATGGATATGACCTTGACTTCTAGTATGATCTTGACTTTTGAACTATTATGTGCGTGACAGGACAAAAACCTTCACCAGTTATTTCTACAAACTTATACTAAAACTCTCCATGAACTAACTTACCGATTCTCCAACTAATACAGTTTTTGTGTTGAAATTATTTCAGTATAACTAAAGCTTGATTTAAAAAAGACACTATAAAAAATAAATCTTAACAAATTTAACAAAAATATAAAACACAGACATTCAAAAACAAATTTATGTTCAATTTACAAATAATAGATCTACACATACAAAAATATTCACCTTCTACTAGTAGTAGTATTCATAGTTATCTGCAAAATACAAGATGACACATATAATGTACGGTACATAAGCATATAATGAACTAAATTACTGTAAAACCTTATTTGCTAGAAATTGTATTTTTCGCTAATATTAACGTTTGTCCCTTGTTTATTAAACATTTTCTTGAAAAAAAAAGACAGTTTACAATTGACAGTGCATACATGGTATATCAAAATGCATTCACAGTTTCACTTTTCACAACACCACATATCTGACACTTCATTAATGAATAATTTGTGCAATCTGAAATGAGTTTACTTTTACAGTATGTCCCTCTTCTCACACATAAAAATTGATATATTATAAGTGAGCATTTGATATGTAAAATTTATTACATTAAAATGAATGGTAACCAGACATGAAAACCAACGAAAATGGATTTATAAATGTTTTCATAACACACATGACCTGTGGGTAGAAAAAATAATACACACTTCTAACAATTACAGATAGATCATACAAAAGTTTACTTTTTTCCAGTTATGACAGAATATGAGGTTTTATTACTGTCTAAAAAATATGGGTAGGTATAAAACATGAAGATTAACCATATCAAAGCATTTAAAGTTACTTTATACGATAACTTGAACAGCCACTTATTACAGTGACTAGGGCTTTACTTCATGTACACATACCAATACTGAAATCCCAACATGTCAATTTCATTCCTTTATAACAGTATGAAACATCAACAATATCATTCTGAAAAACTGTATGAAGATTATACACTTAAATTATTATGCTACATTTACATATATGAGATTCTGGCTCATAACACACACACACCTGGCACTGCTCTCAACTCCCTCCCATTAAAATACTTGTAAAACCTTGTGAGCTTTTTTGTCCTAAATCAATTACAAAGAGCTTTCCTTATCTAATGTGTAGGAAAAATCTTGTCTGTATGGTTATTCCTTAATCTGACTTGACCCTTACCCGCTAAATTTCTATAATGAACTTGTCCATCTTTCAATATGGACAGTTCCAATAACTGTTAAAAGCGGGGCATACAATAAAGATACTGACTGAAAGGCAAACAGTGCAGATCATGATCAGACTGCACTGGTCAAAAAGGCACAATCAGTTGTGTCCAGCATGACAGGGGTATAACAGTGTTTAGATCCTGTGCTGTCAGATTCAACGAGATCAACACTAACAAGAATATCTTTCTCCCATAATTATAACGCACGTTTTCAATCTTATGTCATTGGGCTAAACAAACATAGTTATGTTTATGACAAAAAGAATGGAACAGGTGAACTTGTTTGCTTTGCGTTCAAGAGTCCAATGTATTTCAGTCATGTAATGACCATCATTTAACCAAAGTTTCCTCGATCCACTTCTCCTAAAATAAGGTGACAACTTCTCTATATGAATCAAGAAATGGAAGAGGAAAAGGCCATCTTTTGTCAAATTGTCATGTAAAATCTTCCTACAGCCCTGGAACCAGAATAACTAACTGTAAAATCTTCCTACAACCCTAGAACAGGACTAACTAATTGTAAAATTTTCCTACAACCCTGGAACAGGACTAGCTAATTGTAAAAATCTTCCTAAAGCTCCGGAATAGGAATAACTAATTATAAAATCTTCCTACAGCCCTGGAACAGGACTAGCTAATTGTAAATTTTCCTACAGCCTTTGAACAGGACTAGTTAATTGTAAATTGTGAGTCTTGTGCAATCAATTGACCGATTTGGGTAGCTCAAACACATGTATGCTTCAATTCATTGCTAATATCTGGCCACCGTTCTTGCTTTTTTACATTAAAAACTAGGCAATAGAGAAAATACTGAACAGAGACTTTGATTAAGCCATATAAATGGAACATGATTTTGTACAGAATGTTAATTTCTTTTGAGACATCAAGAGGTTTTCTTGTTCATTTTACGATGTAACATTGCTAAATTCTGTTGCACATTTGGTTCAGCAGGGTTGATGGACAGAGCTTTCAGGTATGCTGCCTCTGCTTTGTCATACTTCTCCCACCTGTGGTACAACACAGCTGCAATAAACAAAAGTGTATATCAATCCAAAGTAACTAAACGTCAAAGATACGGTTCATGAAAATTATCATCTTTTTACCATGTAGATTTATTTCCCTTGGAAAGAGCCCGTTTGGTACTTTCCACCGAAGGCAGTCTGGTTTGGTGTTTTCAAAATGATGTAGAATGAAATTATGGGCAGAACTTGGAATTGTAGAAGAGATCACAACGTGTACAGTAATAGAAAATGTTCTGTAGATATAGGTTTACTTTTGACCTTTACACGTACCTCACTCTTTGAGATCTGTCAGGAGCTTTCCTAAATAAATAATTAGCTACTGAAA
Source organism: Mercenaria mercenaria (assembly GCF_021730395.1). Taxonomy (NCBI): domain Eukaryota; kingdom Metazoa; phylum Mollusca; class Bivalvia; order Venerida; family Veneridae; genus Mercenaria; species Mercenaria mercenaria. The sequence continues at coordinate 13,109 of NW_026462779.1, read as the reverse complement.
AAACTAGTCTGCAATAGACCAGTTATGGATAATTTTATTCAGAAGTCAGTGATATGGATTATAAGTAATTCTAACACAACCAGCAAATAACCTACATACATGTAGAGTGAAATCTATCTTGAGTTATCTTGCAATAAACCACGTTCGTGCAATGATGTCATCAGATCCAGGTGCGTAGCACGGTCGTAAAAAGTAGTTAACATTTTTTCTAACACTGTTGATACTAGTATGTTGTGAAAGAATCGAAATAACAAGTTCCCAAGTGTGATTTATCGTAGAATAACCCGAGTTTTTCGTTCTTATGCGAAACAATATATAACTCAGGCCTACGGCCTTCGTGATATATTCTTAGGCATAAGAACTCAAAACACGGTTTATTCGAAAATAAACCACGATTGAGAACTTATTATTTCTTAAATCACGATTAATCAGTTATCCTCTTACTGCTAGTAAGAGTACAAATTATCATTCTGAATTTACACCTGGGAAATCATTACATCTTAGACCAAAAAAAATTTTTTTTTCAAGACAGGAAGCCATCCATTTGGCTCGCATGCCATTAGTTCTACAAAGATACTAACATCTGCCTGTTTCAATGACAAGCGGAGATTATAACCCAGAAACTCACTAAATGACCTGAACTGTACTGAAGTGACTAAAACTAAACAAACAAAAGTCCCTCAGTCAAAAATACATGATCAAAACATGTCACTTACCCATATTAGCAACAAATTTGGCATTATTAGGTGACAGTTTGATAGCTCTCTGGAAATATTTTTCACTTTCTTCAAATTTGGCCTTTTTGCCATAAACATTCCCAAGGTTGAAATATAACTGAGGTTCCTCTGGTAAATGTCTTAGCGCCTTCATTGTCACAGCTATACTCTCTTCAAATCTTTCTATAAAACAAATTTTGAAACAACTATAATATAAACACAAATTTATAAAGTTACCCGCAGATTACCTGGCGGAACAAATTGTATGAAAACAAAAGATTTTTTCTTTCTGAAGGACATCACATTATAGGAAAGCTTTTTAGCTTATATTTATAACATTTTCAACATCAACATCATTTCTCTTGAATTTATTGGTCTACTGCATAAACTGACAAACCATAGAGATAATGAGATATATCGGTCATTTTTTCTCTACCAAGATAAAAAGTAATAATATCATAACTACTACAGTTATTTCACGGTAATAGAAACATTGTTTTTAAATTGAAAATAAATATGTTTTGGATAAGGTCTGTGCCTCAACAGACAGATAATATATACTGTGTTGAATTTATTTATTTATTTATTTATTTGGATTTTATGGCACACAAACACAGTATAGGTTTATGGCGCCAAACAGGACTACAAATTTTGGTTTCACATCTCATTTACATCGAAATAAAAACATGAGGTATGGAATCAAAATTTGCATACCTGCTGGAATCACAGAGTTACAGCAAAACCAAGTGTTCAGACCCTATTACTCGCCTATTACGATCATGCAAGGGCAAGGCAGTGGTTCCAATTCTTTTCATACACAGAGCATCCCAGAACCACATGGGGCTACTGTGTTGAAACATCCTAACATCCTAACTGTGTCCAAACATTGTAAACAGAAAAAAATACTATATTAAGAAGAAATATTTTTAAAAAGAAATACATTGTTTAATGACAGTGCCCTTGACTTTCTGTAGCATTACCATCTAATAACAGCTGGCATGCAAAAGCTTTAGCAAAATTGTCTAAGTTGAAAAAGGGGCAGAATTTTATCAACTCTAAGTGGTAGATATGTTACCTGGTGCAGAATGCTCATTATGTGATGCTAAAGATTAATAAATAGTTCGGCAGAATTCAGTACTGTACAGTAGTTCTTGAGAAACCTGCTTCCCTTTCAAACTTTCACCACAATATGTATGTGAAAAAAGGGCATAATCAGGCCAAAACGCAACACAGAGTTACTAAACCTGCTCTCGAATTTGAAAACATTAAATAAATCCTGAGATACCTGTTTATGTGAATAGCTTTCACAAAATCACTTTGTTAAAAAAGAACATAATCATATCAAATTTAAAGCTTAGTGCTATATAACTTTACCCTGAAGGTCATCTTATGATGCAATACACAATGTCTGAAGTTTGGTCCACTAGGTTTTGAAAAAATTGCAAAACTTTAACAATATTTTCTAAGTAATAAAGATGCCTAAATGACAAAATAACAGCTAGAATTAAGCAGCAAGTCCTTTGAGGTAATCTTATGACGCCAGAGAGAAGAGCGAAGTTTGAAAGCATTTGGCAAATAGTTTCTGATAAAATGCTTACATGCAAAACTCTTAACCTGAAATTCTAAGTTTAAATAGTACATTATTTTGACTGGACTGGAGTTATCTAACTCGCTGGTGAGGTCACCTCATGATGTGAAAGACATGACTGTGTGAAGTTTGAAAACATTTGGCATGGTAGTTTCAGTGAAATCTGCTTACAAGCAAACTTGAACCTGAAATTCTAGGTCAAAAAGGGGCATAATATTTTACAAAATAAAAGCTAGATCTATGTAACCTGTCCTGTTAGGTCACCTTATGATGCCAAAGACACGTCTTAAGTATGAAAGAAACTGAAATAGCAGTTTATAAGAAACCTGCTTACATGAACAACTTTTGCAGACACCTACAAAAGTGTGATTACAAAAGCTCTTCAAAATTCAGCTAATACTTGTGTTTATCAGCTTTTTTACATAATTTCAGAAAACTAATTTCAAGTCATAGCATTGTGATTGTTAAGTTACCTATATTATCATAGACAACAGCCATGTTGATCCAGGCCTGGGAGTGAGTAGGTTTCAGGTTTGTGGCATTTGTCCATGCTTCTACTGCTCGGTCATACTGCTTTACCTCCAAATACTGAAAATTACAATAAAATGTGGTTGAATTAATTAAGCTGAAGTTAAACGTTTCTCCATAACATTTATTGAGTCATACTCCTACATCTAAATATGTTTAGTAGCAGATAAACATTAAAACTGGTAAACTGGCAAAACTGTTTTAGATTAGAAACTATTAGTGCACAATGCAACTTTTTCCTTGCAACATGATACAAGTTTAATTACCACATCTACAAGACTGCTATATGTAAAGTTACATGATTCTCAGTGACTAATTACAGGATAAACACTGCCGAGGAAACCTACATATACAGATGAATGAGAAGTTGGTGCTTGAACAAGGATTTCCCAAGTATATGATCACAAACAAACTGACTACAGGAAATATGATTGTCAGAGGACTTGCCCACTTTGCCCTATACATGTGCAGTGAAAACTATATAAATCTTTCTGTAATGATTTTATCTTGATGACTAACCTTCATTTCCAGTTATCCAGTTATCATCTGACTCAATCTGACACTGCATGCCATGTAGAAGCTATTTCATTTAAACCAAAATCTCTATTGGATGTTTCCCAATTTGGGATATATTGTGTAGGAACTTGATGTCCTTTTATGAAAAGCGGATAACTTGTAGGAGGCTAAATAATATGATATCTTACCAAATTGCCGAGATTATAGTAACAGTCAGGATATTTTCTCCGATGTGTAATTGCTGTAACGTAACACTTTTCTGCTTCCTCATGCTTTTTTAATGAAGCTTTTACAATGCCGAGATTCATCCAAGCTGCTGCAAACTCTTTTCTGAAAAAAAAAAGATAAAATAATAACAAGAGGGCCATGATGGCCCTATATCGCTCACCTGTTATCACTGCACTTGAGGACAAGAAGGTCCTCAGAAAAAATATCTAAGTCAAAAGGACAGGAACAACAAAGGGAAGAAATTTAACAAAAAAAAAAAATCTTACAAAGTACAGATATGTTAAAATACACCTAAAAATTGGAGGTACCATCCATGTTGTACCACAGACAACTGGTCTAGTGTTTTCCCTACGGCCAATAATAAAAAAGTTACTAAAAATAAGTTATTTATAGTAACGTAAAAGGGAAGTAATAAAAAAAATAAATATTGTAAGTGGACAAAAGAAGGATCTACCAAATAAATCTGTTGACATAAATGAAATTTCAGATCAGTATCTTCATTAGTTATGGAGATATAACAATTTTAATTTGAAATTAAGGGAGGTAATTTGACATAAAATCAGTCCATAGTTATCTACCCTGATTGTCTCAGTCCAACTAATAACAATAATGAAATTTCAAATAAGTCCTGTAAGTACTTACTGATATAAATCCATTTTGATTACAATCAGGGGAGGTAATCAGATATAAAATAACTGGAACCTATGATTGGATCTGATTTGTCATGGAATCCAAGATTTATTGTTGTTAAGATATTTTGGAAGTTTGTATCAAATAAAACCATAAATGAAGTCTCTATATGGCTGCAAAAGCCAAAATAGCCAATTTTGGACCTTTAAGGGGCCATAACTCTGGAACCCATGATGGAATCTGGCCAGCTGAAGAAAGGAAGCAAGATCTTGTGGTGATACAAGTTGTGTGCAAGTTTGGTTAAAATCAAATCATAAATGATTGTCATAATTGTGCAGACAAGGTCAAAATAGCTAATTTTGGCCCTTTCAGGGGCCATAACTCTGGAACCCATTAAGGGATCTGGCCGGTTCAAGAAAGGAACTGAGATCTTATGGTGATACAAGTTGTGTGCAAGTTTGGTAAAAATCAAATCATAAATAAAGCTGCTATTGTGCAGACAAGGTCAAAATAGCTAATTTTGGCCCTTTCAGGGGCCATAACTCTGGAACCCATAATGGGATCTGGCCAGTTCAAGAAAGGAACCGTGATCTTATGGTGATACAAGTTGTGTGTAAGTTTGGTTAAAATAAAATCATAAATGAAACCACTATCGTGCAGACAAGAAATTGTTGACGCACGCATGCACGGACGCACGGACTGACGACGGACGATGGACAAAGGGTGATCACAAAAGCTCACCTTGTCACTATGTGACAGGTGAGCTAATAAAACAATAATTTGCATTTTCTGAGTTAAAGTGACTGAAAGAGTTATAATTATACTGCAACTTCCCAGCTAGGGCAATTACTTTAGTAAAACAGCCAACCTTAAAACTGTTAGTCTGATGGTCTACACATCCCAACATGGAAACACAGAGACTGCTTTAATCCTCAAAATGGAAAAAGCCTTCTCAAGATAATACTTCATGGAGAAAAAATAAATCGCAAAAATTAAATACCTAAATTTCCATCAAACAAAAGTCTCTCCTTAGCAACTATTAGTTTACATATGAGAAAAGTCTTGAAAAATGACTGGTAACAAGTTGGATTCCAGTGAAAAAGATTTATAGACTTTCTTGTGTTTTTTTTTTGTGCGTCACTTTTCAACAGTGTTATAACTATATATGGTTGTCAACTACCTACCAGTGTTTCTGGGTTATGAAACAGTATTTACCCTGTTCTCAACAAGTAAATGATTATTTCCCCTTATATATCGAAATGAGACACATTGCCAGAATTTTTTTTCTCCCTTGGAAGACAAGGCTCAAATATTAAACTGCATTTGGAGACCAGTCAGAAATTACAACCTTGCCATTGGTCAACTCAAAAATTGTTCTCAGAAACTGCCAATCAAATGTTAGAAAGGTTAGACTGGTCTCCTAATTTATTTGCATGTTCTCTCCCTATAAAAATCTAGGCACTGCCTGACTTCAACAGTTTATTACCTGATAGATACAGCTCTCTCCAGGAGTTGTTCAGCTTCAAACAATTCATCTTTGTCCTTTAAAATATTTCCCAGATTGTTCATAGCCTGGTCATATTCTGGATTCAATCTGAAAATATATGGTACATGTACTTCAATCTTTTCATACCAAATTTTTTCTGAATGAAGATCTCTTAAAGATTTGTTCCCTTACAATTCATATCATATTAAATATCAGTGAAAACTTGCAGAATTTTATTTTGTGTGTATAGTATTAATATGACAGCAAGAATTTGTCCTTTTATCTGACATAGAACAAAAAAAGACAAAAGTTAAGACAATGAAACTCTTTTCCTTAAACTGTAGCCCCTGGAAAATGAACCCCAAAACCACAACATTCCTTAACACAAACTCTCACTACTTACTAGTATAACAGTGTTGCCTAAATTCATTCACTAACACAATGTACAATATGGTTTGGCTGCTATTTTTCTACTTGTGTACATACATGTGGTAAATCCCTGTGGTAACAATAAGGGTCTGTAAAAAATTGTCTGATAAACTTCACACAATTCCATAATGTAAATTTTCACAATAAAAACTTCAGACTTAGGTTTTACATGTACATTTTGAATGTGTAAGTCTAAAATGTACTAAAACAATTTTGTGAACAACTTTCTGTACCAGTATTTTGTCAACTGTATCTCTATGAACTTACGTTATCGCCTGTCGGTATTTTGTGATGGCATATTCTGTATTTCCATTGTCAGCATGCAGTTTGCCAATATTATAGTGAACCTGAATAGAAGATATATTAAAGGATATTATTCCACGTCTACAATAAATATGTCTTAAATAGTAACTTTTATAGAAGAAATGGGGAATTCTGATGTTTTCACCAATGTTGGAAAAAAACAGTCCGTAACCATCTGGGACCCAGGATAACAAAGAGCCACCTTACTGTCTAAACAGTTAACATCATGCCAGATAATACCATCTATGTCTATAACCAGTGAAAAATTCCTATATCCCACACCCTGTACTGTAATATTAGCATGTATATTATTTAACAGGTGTGCAAAGACCAGGCTATAGAGTTGCTTCCTTGTAATGCAAGCTCCAAGACAGTTTTCTGATACCAAAGACATGAATCATTGCAGCATTGCTAAATGTCAGTATGAATGCTAGTGATGGGTATGTTTTTTCCAGGCAAGCAACAAGTATTAAGATAATCTAACATTCAAAGGTTCCATTTTCTGCTAGTAGAATCAGTAATCGTCTAAATGCATTTTTAACGTATTTACGAGTTAGAATTTGATAAAAAATCGGTCTTTGGAAAAATCATAATTTTGTTATTGTGACTTAAGTAGCCCTTCAACAAGCAGTGATTCTGACAGGTGCCAACCAAAAAAAATAATCTCAACATCACAGTTTGACAAGAAGGAATAATCGGTTTGCATTTCTCAATAAATCAAATGTATGTTATACCAACTTCTCCTAGGGAACAGTTTTTGATAATTTACAAACAAGAGCTGGCAGCTAAGTTTCAGCTTTCAGAATTTTAACAGGATGCCATTTTATATTTTCTGATGTTGGCATGTAGTATCAACATAGGAAGCAATATCACTAAAATGGTAAGGTACTGGTACATTTAATACTTTTTTAAGTGGTATAAACAATTAACAGAAAGCCGAAAAAGTGAAAATACTTTTGTACATCTGTTATTCCAATTAAAGAGCTTTCAACTGCATTAAACAGAATACGAATGCCAGAACTGTTAACAAGAGGACCATGATGGTCCTGAATCGCTCACCTGTTCCCACATGACCCAGTTTTGAGTATGACATTGTTTTTTCTATTATTTGACATAGTGACCTAGTTTTTGAGCTCATGTGACCCAGTTTTGAACTTGACCTAGATATCATCAAGATAAAAATTCTGACCAATTTTCATGAAGATCCATTGAAAAATATGGCCTCTAGAGAGGTCAAAAGATTTTTCTAATTTTAGACCTACTGACCTAGGTTTTGACCGCAGCTGACCCAGTTTCAAACTTGAACTAGATATCATTAAGACGAACATTCAGACAAACTTTCATACAGATCTTATGAAAAGTATGGCCTCTAGAGAGGTCCCAAGGTTTTTTTATTATCTGACCTACTGACCTAGTTGTTGAAGGCACGTGACCCAGTTTCAAACATGACCTAGATATCATCAAGGTGAACATTCTGACCAATTTTCATGAAGATCCATTCAAGGGTATGGCCTTTAGAGAGGTCACAAGGTTTTTCTATTTTAAGACCTACTGACCTAGTTTTTCATTGCAGTTGACCCAGTTTCAAATTTGACCTATACATCATCAAGATAAACATTCAGACCAACTTTCATACAGATCCCATGAAAAATATGACCTCTAGAGAGGTCACAAGGTTTTTTCATTATTTGACCTACTGACCTACTTTTTGAAGACACGTGACCCACTTTCAAATCTGACCTAGATATCATAAAGATGAACATTCTGACCAATTTTTATGAAGATCCATTCACAAGTATGGCCTCTAGAGAGGTCACAAGGTTTTTCTATTTTTAGACCTACTGACCTAGTTTTTGACCGCACATGACCCAGTTTCAAACTTGACCTAGATATCATCAAGATGAACATTCTGACCAAATTTCATACAGATCCCATGAAAAATATGGCCTTTAGAGAGGTCACAAGGTTTTTCTATTATTTGACCTACTGACCTAGTTTTTGAAGGCATGTGACCCAGTTTGGAACTTGACCTAGATATCATCAAGATGAACATTCAGACCAACTTTCATACATATCCCAAGAGAAGTATGGCCTCTAGAGAGGTCACAAGGTTTTTCTATTATTTGACCTACTGACCATGTTTTTGATGGCACGTGACCCAGTTTCAAACATGACCTAGACATCATCAAGGTAAACATTCTGACCAATTTTCATGAAGATCCATTCAAGGGTATGGCCTCTAGAGAGGTCACAAGGTTTTTCTATTTTAAGACCTACTGACCTAGTTTTTGAACGCAGTTGACCCAGTTTCAAACTTGACCTTTATATCATCAAGATAAACATTCAGACCAACTTTTATACAGATCCCATGAAAAATATGACCTCTAGAGAGGTCACAAGGTTTTTTCATTATTTGACCTACTGACCTACTTTTTGAGGACAAGTGACCCACTTTCGAACTTGACCTAGATATCATCAAGATGAACATTCTGACCAATTTTTATGAAGATCTTTGAAATATATGGCCTCTAGAGAGGTCACAAGGTTTTTCTATTTTTAGACCTACTGACCTAGTTTTTAAAGGCACGTGACCCAGTTTCGAACTTGACCTAGATATCATCAAGGTGAACATTCTGACCAATTTTCATGAAGATCTTGTGAAATATATGGCCTCTAGAGAGGTCACAAGGTTTTTCTATTTTTAGACCTACTGACCTAGTTTTTGATGGCACGTGACCCAGTTTCGAACTTGACCTAGATATCATCAAGATGAACATTCCGACCAACTTTCATAAAGATCCCACAAAAAATGTGACCTCTAGAGTGGTCACAAGCAAAAGTTTACGTACGGACGACGGACGCTGCGCGATCACAAAAGCTCACCTTGTCACTATGTGACAGGTGAGCTAAAAAGAAATCACTTGCTTACCTTTGCATTTCCAGGACAAACTTGAGGACCAGATGAGAACAGTTCCATCTCATTGCGCCACTGACTGCTTCTCTGTTTCAAGAAAATTTGATAAATTCAGTTAGTATAAGCTTGCTTTTCAATTTATAGAACAAAACTCATAAATTTGGTAATGTATAAATGAACACTTTATCTAGAACTACTTGGGTAATCTGTGACTGCAAAACAGTTTTTATGTTTCAATAAGGGAAATGTCTTAAAATATGATTCAGACCTTTGTTGTTACCTGTGTGTTTGAGATGCTATGGCACCAAACTTTTGTTTACTTTACTTTATATCTATATGAATTTGCTTTATTTTCTGTGCATAAAGTTAGATCATTCTGTCAGAATCTTTATTCTGTAATCCTGTTTTTGTAGGACAAGATGCATAAAATTCTCATAACAATTTCTGTCTGTTCTGTTAGGTGTTCAGTTACAGCGATACAATTTCGGTTGTATGGTGACTCACAGTTCAGGTCACATTGTGTTTTTCACAATTTAGGTCATATGGTGACTTTCACAGTTCAGGTCGCATTGTGTCTTTCACAATTTAGGTCATATGGTTTTGTTTGTTTTGGGTTTAACGCCGTTTTTCAACAGTATTTCAGTAATGTAACGGCGGGCAGTTAACCTAACCAGTATTCCTGGATTCTGTACCAGTACAAACCTGTTCTCTGCAAGTAACTGCCAACTTCCCCGCATGAATTATCAGAGGTGGAGGACAAATGATTTCAGACACAATGTCTTTCATCAAATTGTCACGGAGAACATATGCTGTGCCTGAAGATCGAACTCGCAACCCCGCGATCCGTAGACCAACGCTCTCCTTACTGAGCTAAGCAGGCAGGCTAGGTCATATGGTGACTCACAGTTCAGGTCACATTGTGTCTTTTAAAGTTCAGGTTATACCGGTATAGTGGCTTTCACAGTTTAGGTTACAAATTGTCTTTCAAAGTTTAGGTTACATACTTACTTTCACAGTTCAAGACACACATTGTATTTTACAGTTTAGGTCACAAGGTGACTTTCACATAGTGACTCAAGCTTAAGTGGCAGATGGTAATACAAGATGCCCATCTGGGCAATATATATGAGCAGGTACTCGGGTTGAACTACCTAACCTACAACAAGCCAGGTGGACAGCTTCCTCACATAGGAATTCTACATCCTGTTTCCTAAATTACCAGAATAAATATACATGAACAAGTACACAGAGTTTCACATAAAATAAGTAGCATGTTTTACCTGAATGCATCTCACAGTGTAAACCGAAAGCAGTAATAATGTACCCAGTAACATGTACTGAAAATATAACAAATAAACTATATATTAACACAGAACTATCTAAAACTAGAAAATGCTTTTGTAAAAAAGCGCATGTCTCCCCCAATGCAAAGTCCTATAGGCACGAAGTCAATAGGGGTCAGGAGCGAAAGTCAAAGAGACACTGATGGTTGGCTGCAATAGGGATCATCTACTTGGCATGTCCAGTCATCCCGCTAAATTTCAACACTCATGGCCTAGTGGTTCTCAAGTCACTGTTCAGGCTCCTGTGACCTTGACCTTTGATCAAGTGACCTCAAAATAAATAGGGGTCATCTACTCTGCATGTCCAATCATCCTATTAAGTTTCAACATTATAGGTCAAGTGGTTCTCAAGTTATTTCCAAAAAATGATTTTACATGAACAGGCCACTGTGACCTTGACCTTTATTAGACTGACCCCAAAATCAATAGGGGTCATCTACTCTGCATGTTCAATCATCCTATGAAGTTTCAACATTCTGGGTCAAGTGGTTCTCAAATTATTGATCGGAACTGGTTATCAATGTTCAGGCCCCTGTGACCTTCACCTTTAACGGAGTGACCCCAAAACAATAAGGGTCATTTACTCTGCATGAACAATCATCCTATTAAGTTTCAACATTCTGGGTCGAGAGGTTCTCAAGTTATTGATTGGAAATGGTTTTCCATGTTCAGACCCCTGTGGCCTTGACCTTTAACAGAGTGACCCTAAAATCGTTAGGGTTCATCTACTCTGCCTGACCAATCATCCTACGAAGTTTCATCATTCTGGGTCAAGTGGTTCTCAAGTTACTGACCGGAAATGGTTTTCAATGTTCGGGCCCCTGTGACCTTGACCTTTCACAGAGTGACCCCAAAATCGATAGGGGTCATCTACTTTGCATGTACAATCATCCTATTAAGTTTCAACATTCTGGGTCAAGTGGTTCTCAAGTTACTGACCGGAAATGGTTTTCAATGTTCAGGCCCCTGTGACCTTGACCTTTAATGGAGTGACCCCAAAATCGATAGGGGTCATCTACTTTGCATGTACAATCATCCTATGAAGTTTCAACATTCTGGGTCAAGTGGTTCTCTAGTTATTGATCAGAAATGGTTTTCAATGTTCAGGCCCCTGTGACCTTGACCTTTGACGGAGTGACCCCAAAAACAATAGGGGGTCGTCTACTCTTTATGACCAATCATCCTATCAAGTTTCAACATTCTGGGTCAGGTGGTTCTCTAGTTATTGATTGGAAATGGTTTTCAATGTTCAGGCCCCTGTGACCTTGATCTTTGACGGAGTGACCCCAAAATCAATAGGGGTCATCTATCCTTCATGATCAATCATCCTATGAAGTTTCAACATTCTTGGTCAAGTGGTTCTCTAGTTATTGATCCGAAATGGTTTTCAATGTTCAGGCCCCTGTGACCTTGACCTTTGACGGAGTGACCCCAAAATCAATAGGGGTCATCTACTCTTCATGACCAATCATCCTATGAAGTTTCAACATTCTGGGTCAAGTGGTTCTCTAGTTATTGATCGGAAATGGTTTTCAATGTTCAGGCCCCTGTGACCTTGACCTTTGATGGAGTGACCCCAAAAACAATAGGGGTCGTCTACTCCAGCAGCCCTACAACCCTATGAAGTTTGAAGGTTCTAGGTCAAATGGTTCTCCAGTTATTGCTCGGAAATGAAGTGTGACGTACGGACGGATGGACGGACGGATGGACGGACAGGGCAAAAACAATATGTCTCCTGGGGGAGACATAATTATTTACTTCACAATACAGACCAACTATAAATTAACTGGCTTCAAATATCTCTAGTTTTATTTTTGATTTCAAAATTTACAGTGTAAATACAAATAAAAGACTACATTTTGACTTCAGCCAGGAAGATCTTTATAGACAAGCTTGGTTGTATGTAGAGCAACAATAGGAATCTGCACAGAATAACATTCAAAATCTATTGTCCACAATATTATTTTTGGTGGAAAGTGATTTTGCCTTAACAACCAGTGCAGATCAAGATCAGCCTGCACATTATCATGGTCTTCACTGTTTGCTATTCAGTCAGTAAATTCTCAGTGAACATCCCTTCCATAAGTGGTACTGCCCAAACTGAATAATGGACCACTGCATTTTAGAAATTTAGCAAGGTACAGGTTACAAGTGACTAAAATCTCCTAATGCATCATCATGCTCATTATTGTTCACTCAGTTTAACATGTAAACATCATGCAAGTTCTTCAAAGTCCGCTTTTAAGAAATTTTACTTTTGACAAACTGAATTTAATCAACCAATGTAATATATGACCATTTATTTACATAATTTCTTTAAAACAAACTTACCTTTGAGTATTTAGGAAAGGTGACACAAATATGGCGGACACCAAGGACGACCAGCATACAGAATCCAATACTGGATAGTAAGATTCTCTCAGCAATC
>NW_026462778.1:0-42589 GCF_021730395.1 Mercenaria mercenaria | reverse complement strand
AAAAAATTTTAAAAAAAATTTTGTATTGTCGTCCCCATTTTAAAATAAGTCATATCGATCCACAAGTTCGTAATTACAAAAATCACCCTTATCTGGAGTTCTGAGCAATGCCCGTTTTATTTTTGGTCAAATTATAAAGGGAATTTTTAAAAACTGTTCCATAAATGCAAGAGTTTAAGTTTTGTCAAACCCAAAAATCTGCAAAAGATGTAATTACTTTCCCCAAGACGGGGCTCAAATTTTGGACACGCTAATGCAAGAAATTTTCATGGAATGAAAGTTAAGAAAAAAATTTCAACAATTTATTTTGCAAATACTAATAGTAAAAATTGTTTGCGTTTTTTGTTAAGTTTGTAGTTTCCTTCATTTGAGGTAACAGAAAACAAAACTCTTTTTTGGTTGCCATTTTTTGTTGAATGTTTCTGTTTAAAAAAAATTAAGGCCCTATTTTTATAATTAAAATTTGAACGCAGGCATCTTACAAATTCGTACATGATACAGTTGAATCGCTATTTAAAAATATTAGGTAAAAAAATTTGCTTTGGAGTTAACCGTAGTTAATTTACGCCACAATGATGCTTCCAAATTACTTGAAGGGTATTTTGATTTAACGCACAAAATTATCGAAAGGGAAAACCGGGGCAAACAAATTGATGTTTTAACATGATTTTTTAGGATATTCTAAAAATTCTTAATTGAAAGTCAAAATTTGCAAGAGATTTCAAAATTAAACAACAAAAAAAAAACTACATGCAAAAATTGATACTTGGTAAAAAAATTAAATTTTGAGCTCGAAATGAAACTGAAGCCGCCCCACAACTTTTTGGTCCGAACTTTCAGTTCCTTTTTCCCCCTAGGAATCCCCAGTCGAGAGTCCCCCAAAAAGATGATGAAGTATTTTGAGGGGGGTCAGACGTTTTTTTTTGGGTTTAAAATTCGCTTTAATTCAGGCATGTGAAATTGGTTCAGGGTTTGGGAAAAAATTTTTATTGGTTTCCAATGGTTAGTTTCCGGGTCTGAATTCTATCAAAGACCATAGAAGTCTATTTTACAAAAAACCCCCTATATAAATAAAATAAACTTATTTTATATAGGGGGATTTTTTGTAAAGAAGACTTTTATGGGCTTATTGATAGAAATTTTGACTCCTGTGGTTGTTGAAAAACTGAACTTGTATACCACCAACTCAAAAACGTTTTTAAATTTTAAAAGTTTTGAAACTGACCGTCGGATACCAATAAAAAAATGTAGCATTTTGTCGGGCTCCCCGTTTAACTAAAATGAGGAAGGCGAACGATTCTTTTTACGCTTTACCCCTGTTTTTGCCCTTTTAAAGATACCGGAAAAGTAAGGTCATTTACCCCAAGTCAAAAAGGTCCCGGGAAATTTACTGGGTTAAAGTAAGTTTGGCTATTCTGGGTGACGTCTGTAAAAAAACCACTTGTACTGACTTTTTCTTTTTTTTAAAATGAATTTTTAAAACCCCTTTCTTCGTTTTATTAACTTTTGACAAATTTGCTAAATGTTCTTTTTTCTTAAAAAAAGTTTTATTTAACAAATTCTCCTGCCATGCCCCGTGATATAAAATTGGGGCATCTTTTTGGGGAAAATTGAAAAACTGCCAAAAGGATTTAGCTCTTTAGACCTTTGAATTTCAAACCAGCTGGTTGTCCATGTTGCTTTTAATTTGCGCCCTTTTCACTATATTCAGCATCTTGGTCTATTATACAAGACAGTATTGTTTACTGCTTGCCAAAGTGCTTGTTGACAGACTGAAAACCACTTGCATGCGGCTCATAAGTATTTCTAATCTTTCTGTTTCTTTATTTATATAGTTGCAGCTGTGGGGAAGCAGTTTCAAATCATTCAAAAAGCACGAATTAAACCTGTATACAAATTAGTATTTGTGTGAACAGATTTTTGCGATTGAACAGTGCATAGAATCAAATACCAGGGAACAATAGGCGTAAAAAAAAAATTTCTGTTTCCTGTATCCTGACCTACCATCAATGTTTGGCCCGACCCTAAATTGACGGTCCTGTCCCCCGTTTTGTCTTTGAGAACATTTTTTTCAACTTTTTGACAAAAAGTTGCAATTCTGCACTTATTATGCTTTAAACATGGACAGTGATGTTATAAATCAACTTACAGATGCTCTAGAAAGGCATAAACCCCGTATTTCAGTAATTTGTAAGTCATTTTTTTGACACAAAAATAATTTCCAAAAAGTCTCCCTAAAATAATTTTAAAAATCCAAAAAAAAAGTTTTTTCCGACCTACCTGCCCTAATTTTTTTAGCCAAGTTACCGAAACAAAATTTTTTTAGACCTTAGTAAAGACTCCCTTTCATTTTCTTTGATGAAAAGCATTTTCTGAACAAAACCATAAATTTTAATATACATGTATGCAAATTTAAACATTTTTTAGCCGATTCACCGTCACAAGGGTGACAACATTAGTTGATGTCCGTCAAGTGCCAACATTTTTGTAAAAATCCTTTTTCAGAACCACTGGGCATATTACAAACCAAACATCACAGAATGATCATGGGGTGGTCCTCTTTCAAAATTACCTCAAAGAATTTAATTCCATATACAACTTCACCGAAACGAAAAAACTTAGAAAAAATTGCTTCTTGTCAGAAAATTGTTAGCCGGCAGGTCTTTTCATCGAGATACTTATATGACAGAGGCCTAAATTCGGTGCCACTTCCCAATCCAAAAAATTTGCATGTTTTTGGCCCAACATCCCAAAATGCATGTAAACAATTCCCAAAAATCACATCAACAAATGGGTTAATTTTATTTACATTTTTAGTTTTTTACGGAGGAAGCGGTTCTCAATATATTGTATTTTTTAGCTCACCGACACTTTAGGTAGAGCATTTGTGATAGCGCAGCCGTCCGTCTGTGCGTCGGTAAGACTTTTGCATGACCACTCTATATGTCACATTTTTCATGGGATCTTTAATGAAAGTTGGTTTGGGGACTCTATTATCAATTTAAATAAATATTTCTGTTTTAACAGGGTCACTTCCTTGAGATCAGGCAGCTACAAATGTCCAGGACGAACAACAAATCCAGTAATACTTGAAAAGTCAAGAACGAAAGCACCAGAAAATATTAAAAGACAGAAAACAATGAACTTTAATAAAAAAAACAAACTTTTAAGGATAGTAATTCAGGATTATTTAGAAACTAAATTTAATTTGAGAAACACAGTGTTTTGACTAAGCTCTGTTTACCTTTAAGAGAGTAAGTATTAACACATTGGTTTTGTTATTGTCATGCCCTCTTGCGGAAGCGAAGACATAGTTTGTCCAATTGTCTAATTCGGTGTATGTGGCGAGACGTGCATCCTGTCCGTCCGTATATGTTTGTCGGACCCTTAATTTGGACATGCATGGAGCAAGTCTTGTTTATTTTAAGGTTTGAATGTTAACCACAGTGATACGTAGTGTCATGCGCAAGACCCCAGGTTTCCTATCCCAAGGTCAAGATCACACTTAACAGTACCAAAGGTACGAATTCCAAGAAATGATTTGTCCCCGGAGTCAGTTCTTCTTCATGCATGGAGGGATTTTGATGTTAAACTTGCACCATTGTTCACCATCATGAGATGGAGTGTCCATGACGCAAAGAACCAAGGTCCTAGGTCTAAAGGTCAAGGTTCACACTTAGAGGTCAAAGGAAAACTTTGTCCTGGAGCAATTTCTTCTTCATGCATGAGGGACTTTGATGTACTTGCCAAATTTCACCACCATGAGACGGAGTGTCCTTGCGGAAGAACCAGGTCCCTAAGGTCTAAGGTCAAGATCAGACACTTAATGAGGTCACAGGTCAAATTCAAAAATGACTGTCCGGAGCATTTCTTCTTCATGCATGAGGGATTTTGATGAACTTTGGCACAAATGTTTTCACCATCATGTGATGGAGTGTCATGCCGCAAGAACCAGGTCCCTAGTCTAAGGGCAAGGTCACACTTAGAGGTCAAAGGATACAAGAATGACAACTTTGTCTGGAGCATTTCTTCTTCCAATGGCATGGAGGGACTTTGATGTAACTTGGCACAAATGTACACCAATAAGATACGAGTGTCATGCGGAAGACCAGGTCCCTCAGGTCTAAGGTCAATATCACACTTAAGAGGTCAAAAGTCAATACAAGAATGACTTTGTCCTGGAGCATTCTTTTTGATGCATAGAGGATTTTGATGTAACTGTGGCACAATTGTTCATCATCTTCACGGAGTGTCATGCATAAAGAAACCTAGAAATTACTTCCCTTTGTGTTACTAGAAATAGCTTACAGTTTGTAACTTTTTTATTACTGGTCCGTAGGGAAAAATCAAGACCACTTTTCTGTAGTACAAGATTCATGTACATCCAATTTTTCAGTGTATTTTGACCTATCTCTGCTTGGTGCGGATTTTGGTGTGGACTTAGAATTTTTTTTATATTTTTTTTTTTAAATTTTTTAAAAAATTTTTTTTTTAATTTTAACGTTCTTTGTTGTTACTGTAAACAACTTATATTGGTAACTTTTTGCAATCTCTTTATTTGGCCATAAATGTTTGCCTCAATAGACAAGGAGTGCATGCACAACTCCCAGACCTTTTGACAGCTGGCGGCTTGAACATATTGCCCTTGGGCATCTAGTACACATATTTTTTCATGAATTTTAAAGAGAAATGTTCTGTTATACCCCCATGTAGTAAGCTTGTCGGTCTTTCATGTCATTAGGTTTTATTATGGCTTCCCAGAAGATAAACTCATGAAAAGCTTGACCGATTAAATTTTTTTGGGTACATAGTTTACAGGCCAAGTTGACTTTGGTGTCAGTAGAACAAAGGTCAACTAACTTGCAACCGCTTTTGGGCCTGGGACATAGCTTTTGTAACACAGGTGTTACATGGATAAAATACAGTGTTTGAATTTGAGGTCAATAGATCAGAGTCCAGGTCACAGTGACCTTTGAACAGTTAAACCGTTTCCGAATGATATCTTGAGACCATGAGCCTAGGTGATAAAGTTTGGCACACATGTGGTCACATCATGAAATACAGCGTCCAGTTTTACTTTGAGGTCATAAGGTCAAGGTCACGATAAGGCCAAAACAGTGAAATGTTTTTCAGATTATAACTTGAGAATGCATGAGCCTAGGTCAAGAAAGAATGTTTAGGGATGTTGATAATGACAAGCATGTTGACCCCCTAATGATGTTAGGTCACAGGTCAAGGTCACACTGACCCCGGTACTTTAAAATGAAGCACGGAGGGGCACCTGGGGTCTACCTCCACCATTAAACTGGAAAGTCGCCATATGACCTATCCTGTGTCGTGTTATGTTTAAGTACAACAAATAAATACGGTTCTTTACAACGGTGTTTGGACCAATAACTTCAGGATGCTTGGGATGAGAAACACAAAATTTTAGTACAAGTTTGTTCTTGACCAGCAGATTACCCTGTATTGATTTAAAGTTCCAAAGGTCAGGATCGAACATTTAAACCTTTCCCATACAACAACCTTGAGAACACTTGGGCGGAGGATCATGAAACTATAGAGATTAATATAGGTCATTAGTCATAGTCAAGAAAAATTCTGCTTTGATATGGCTTAGTTCGTGAAAAGGCCATAATTTGGTAGGGGTATAATTCGTCACTCCTGTGACAACCCTAGCTTTACTCACCTAGCACAAAGCGCTCAAGGTGATATTTTGTGATTGCCCTGTGTCCGTCCGTCGTCAACAAATTTGACTGTTAACGACTCTAGAGGGTCCCAAATTTTGACCTAATCATTTATGAAACTTGGTCAGAATTGTTACACTCAATAAAATCTTGGGAAACATTTGATGTTGGGTTATCTTGGATCAAAAAGTATGTCCACCAAGTCTATATCAAAGAAAAGCTTGATTACAACGTAGAGGTCACATTTTAAGGCTATATCTTCATGAAACTGGTCAGAATGTTAATCCTTGATATCCCCAGGTTCATTTTTTAATCTGGGTTATGTAGGGTCAAAAACTAGGTCCTAGGGACAATCAAAGGGAAAAGCTAGTTTACACTCTAGAAAGCCAAATTTTATGCCCATATCTTAATGAAACTTGGGCAAATTTGTTAAATCTTTAATGATCCATAATCAGATTCAAATCTGGGTCAAGTGGGGTCAAAAACTAGGTCACCAGTTAAAACAAGGGAAAATCTTGTTAACCCCTCCTAGAGGTCACCTTTTTGGCCCAATCTTAATGAAATTTGGTCAAAATGTTACCCTCAATTAAATATTGGGACAAGTTTTGATATTGGGTCGTCTAGGTCAAAAAACTAGGGTCACCAGACAAATCAAAGGAAAGCCTTGTTAACACTGTAGTGGCCACATTTATGATCATAGTCTTAATTTGAAACGTTGTCAGAATTTTAATCTTGATGATCTATAGGCCAAGTTTAATAATCTAGTTCAGGTGGGATTAAAAATTAGTCACATGTCAAATCACAGGAACAGCTATTTAACACTCCAAGCCACATTTATGACTGCATATTCATGAAACTTCATCAGAAAGTTAATCTTGAATGATCTTTCAGATCAAGGTTTGAATCTGGGTCCTGTGGGTCAAAAACTAGGTCACCAAGCCAAATCTAACGAAAAGCTAGTTAACTCTTTAGAGGCAACATGTTATTTATCATATCTTAATGTACCTTGTCAGAATGATGATCTTGATGACTTTATGTCAATATGTCCAGGAAGCGATAACTGTGCCATCATGGCCCCGACTTTTTTATTTGTTCTTGTTGTCAAGGGAGAAATTGTACATTTTAGAATACAGATTAACAGGCAAGTCACATTTTTCTTTATTTTGACAATACTTATTTCAAAGCCTGACATAAGCAACCAGTACTGTTATTAAAAGGATGTTATTCACAATCCGCTATATTTCATGTATGGATAAAACAAGTTATGTAATCTGTGAACAATATAATGTGTATACAGATAAAACATAAACATGTGAACAGTTTATTCAATAAATAACGTGTAATGCAAGTCTTTGTGGAGTGTGTATATAAAAACAAAAATTAGGAATTTGTTTTACGAGTAATTTTCAGATTAACACTTACACAAACTAGAAAAACCAAGCCAGCACAAGAAGGCTTAATATGTCTCCCTAGACTGAGCTCTTAACCTGCCGTGGTGCAAATAGATTGTTAGTGTGGTTTGGCTGTTAAGTCTTGTTAAGTGAGTTGCAATCTAGAAACTTTCAGTTTTGTATGATTGTTTTAGCTCACCTGAGCACGATCGTGAGCTGTTTTGATCACCCTGTAAGTCCTTTCATTGTGCTTCTCAACAATTTGCCGTGTTATTACACACCCTAGTAGACAGGTTTTTTATCCCGCCTGCCAAAGGCAATTGGATATTAGAAATGCTCTTCGTCCGGCGTGCATCCGTCCAGCTCACATTTGCATACTTTAGGTGGCTGTAGGCACATAGGTAACTACTTTTTATACGCCCGTTTGTAAAAACGGAGCGTATTATGGAACGCCCCTGGCGGGCGGGCTGCGGCAATCCACTAGACTTTGTCCAGAGCAAATCTTTCACACTTCTACACGCATGAAGGATTTTTTATGACCCTAGGCACAGGTTGTTCACCATCATAAGACCAGAGTGTCATGCGCAAAAACCAGGTCCCTAGTTCACCCTTAGATGTCAAAGGTCAAATTCAAGAATGACTTTGTCCGGAGCATATCTTCTTCATGCATGGAGGGATTTGAAGAAAGTTGGCACAATTGTTCATCATCATGATACGGAGTGTCATCCGCAAGAACCATGTCCCTAGGTCTAAGGTCAAGGTCACACTTTGAGGTCCAAAGGATACATGAAAAGACAACTTAGTCCCGGAGCATATCTTCTTCAAGCATGAGGATATTTGATATAAGTTGCACAAATGATGCCCCACCACGAGGTGGAGTGTCATGCTGAAGAACCTGTCCCTAGGTCAAAGGTCAAGGTCACACAAGAGGACAAAGGATACACGAATTAAAACCTTGTCCGGAGCATTTCTTCTTCAATGCATAGAGGGATTTTGTATATAATATTGTCACAAATGTTCACCGACCACGATGCCGGAGTGTCATGCGCAAGACCAGGTCCCTAGGTCAATGGTCAAGGTACACACTTAGAGGCCAAAGGGTCAGATACAAGAATGACTTTGTCCGAAGCATTTCTTCTTCATGCATGGAGGGATTTTGATGTAACTTGGCACAATTAAACAACCATCATGAGATGAAGTGTCATGCGCAGTTCCTTTCTTTAGAATTACTTCCCCTTGTTGTTACTATAAATAGCTTATATTGTAACTTTTTCATTAACAGTCGAAGGGAAAAATCGAGACCACTTTTCTGTAGTACAACATGCATGCTACATCCAATTATGAGGTGTATTTTGACCAATCTCTACCTGGTAAAGATTTTTGTGTGGACTTACAATTTTTTTATGGATTTTTTTTTTTTTTTTTTTTTTTTTTTTTTTTTTTAAGATTATCTTCCCTTAGTTGTTACTATAAATAACTTATATTGTAACTTTTTTATAATTTCATAGGGAAAAAACAAGACCACTTTTCTGTGGTACAACATAGATGTTACTTTCCAATTTTAGGTGTATTTTAAGGTATCTCTACCTGGTAAGGAGTTTTTTTGTGGACTTAGAAAAACAAATGACTTACAATGATTACTAAACAACCACAAAATTAAAATTCCATTTGCAAATACAGGTGCTAGAGTAAAGAAATTTGCTGTGACGGGCGTATATTGTGACATTCTGGCACTCTTGTTCTTTGATGTCATTCATTCCGTAAGGCTTTTATGTGGCTATTTTTCTCTTACGTGGCTAAAAGAACAATAGAGAGAACAAAAGAGTAGCCACATAAGTATCCACATGTAGGAACTTCCGTCCGTCCGTCCGCAACAATCTTTGTCCGAAGCATAACTCCAAAAGTACTGGAGGGATTTTCTTCAAACTTCATACACTGATAGAACACATTGGGAGGAAGTGCAGTGTGCAAGAACAATAACTCTACCTTGCCTATTTTTTGAGTTATTCCCCTTTATCATATTTTCTTAAAAAAAATTGTCCGGAGCATAACTCCAAAAGTACTGGAGGGATTTTCTTCAAACTTCATACACTGATAGAACACATTGGGAGGAAGTGCAATGTGCAAGAACAATAACTCTACCCTGCCATTTTTTTTGAGTTATTCCCCTTTATCATATTTTCTTTAAAAAATTTGTCCGGAGCATAACTCCAAAAGTACTGGAGGGATTTTCTTCAAACTTCATACACTGATAGAACACATTGGGAGGAAGTGCAATGTGCAAGAACAATAACTCTACCTTGCCTAGTTTTTGAGTTATTCCCCTTTATCATATTTTCTTAAAAAAATTTGTCCACAGCATATCTTTTTCATGCATGGAGGGATTTTGATATATCTTGGCACAAATGTTCACCACCAAGCGGTGGAGTGTCATGCGGAAGAACCAGGTCCCTAGTTCTAAGGTCAAGGTTGCACTTAGAGGTCAAAGGATACAAGAATGAAAACCTTGTCCGGAGCACTTCTTCTTCATGCATAGAGGGATTTTGATATAACTTGGCACAAATGTTCACCACCACAAGACAGAGTGTCATGCGCAAGATTCAGGTCCCTAGGTCTAAGGTCAAGGTCACACTTAGAGGCCAAAGGTCAGATACAAGAATGACTGTCCGAAGCATTTCTTCTTCATGCATGGAGGGATTTTGATGTAACTTGGCACAATTATACACCATCATGAGACGAAGTGTCATGCGCAGTTCCTTCTTTAGAATTACTTCCCTTTGTTGTTACTTTAAATAGCTTTTATTGTAACTTTTTCATTACTAGTCGTAGGGAAAAATCGAGACCACTTTTCAATAGTACAACATGCATGCTACATCCAATTTTGAGGTGTATTTTGACCAATCTCTACCTAGTAAAGATTTTTGTGTGGACTTACAATTTTTTTTTTTTTTTTTTTTTTAACTTCCATTAGTTGTTACTATAAATAACTTATGTTGTAACATTTTTATAATTGACCACAGGGAAATAACAAGACCACTTTTCTGTGGTACAACCTGGATGTTACTTTCCAATTTTAGGTGTATTTTAAGACATCTCTACCTGGTAAGGAGTTTTTTTGTGGACTTAGAAAAACAAATGACTTACAATGATTACTAAACAACCACAAAATTAAAATTCCATTTGCAAATACAGGTGCTAGAGTAAAGAAATTTGCTGTGATGGGCATATATTGTGACATTCTGCCACTCTTGTTCCCTGTTAGCTTTCCATTCCTTCTTTTTAGCTCACCTGTCACAAAGTGACAAGGTGAGCTTTTGTGATCGCGTGGTGTCCGTCGTCCGTCCTAGCGTCCGTAAAGTTTTGCTTGTGACCACTCTAGAGGTCACATTTTTCATGGGATCTTTATGAAAGTTGGTCAGAATGTTCATCTTGATGATATCTAGGTCAAGTTCGAAACTGGGTCACGTGCCATCAAAAACTAGGTCAGTAGGTCTAAAAATAGAAAAACATTGTGACCTCTCTAGAGGCCATATATTTCACAAGATCTTCATGAAACTTGGTCAGAATGTTCACCTTGATGATATCTAGGTCAAGTTCAAAACTGGGTCACGTGCCGTCAAAAACTAGGTCAGTAGGTCTAAAAATAGAAAAACCTTGTGACCTCTCTAGAGGCCATATATTTCAAAGATCTTCATGAAAATTGGTCAGAATGTTCACCTTGATAATATCTAGGTCAAGTTCGAAACTGGGTCACGTGCCATCAAAAACTAGGTCAGTAGGTCAAATAATAGAAAAACCTTGTGACCTCTCTAGAGGCCATATTTTTCATGGGATCTGTATGAAAGTTGGTCTGAATATTCATCTTGACGATATCTAGGTCAAGATCGAAACTGGGTCAGGTGCCATCAAAAACTAGGTCAGTAGGTCTAAAAATAGAAAAACCTTGTGACCTCTCTAGAGGCCATATTTTTCATGAGATCTTCATGAAAATTGGTCAGAATGTTCACCTTGATGATATCTAGGTCAAGTTCAAAACTGGGTCACGTGCCATCAAAAACTAGGTCAGTAGGTCAAATAATAGAAAAACCTTGTGACCTCTCTAGAGGCCATATTTTTCATGGGATCTGTATGAAAATTGGTCTGAATGTTCATCTTGATGATATCTAGGCCAAGTTTGAAAGTGGGTCACGTGCCATCAAAAACTAGGTCAGCAGGTCAAATAATAGAAAAACCTCGTGACCTCTCTAAAGGCCATTTTTTTCATGGGATCTGTATGAAAATTGGTCTGAATGTTCATCTTGATGATATCTAGGTCAAGTTCGAAACAGGGTTATGTGGGGTCAAAAACTAGGTCATTAGGTCTAAAAATAGAAAAACCTTGTGACCTCTCTAGAGACCATACTTGTGAATGGATCTCCATAAAAATTGGTCAGAATGTTCACCTTGATGATATCTAGGTCAAGTTGGAAACTGGGTCACGTGCCATAAAAAACTAGGTCAGTAGGTCAAATAATAAAAAAAACCTTGTGACCTCTCTAGAGGCCATATTTTTCATGGGATCTGTATGAAAGTTGGTCTGAATATTCATCTTGATGATATCTAGGTCAAGATCTAAACTGGGTCATGTGCCATCAAAAACTAGGTCAGTAGGTCTAAAAATAGAAAAACTTTGTGACCTCTCTAGAGGCCATATATTTCATGAGATCTTCATGAAAATTGGTCAGAATGTTCACCTTGATGATATCTAGGTCAAGTTCGAAAGTGAGTCACGTGCGGTCAAAAACTAGGTCAGTAGGTCAAATAATAGAAAAACCTTGTGACCTCTCTAGAGGCCATATTTTTCATGGGATCTGTATGAAAATTGGTCTGAATGTTCATCTTGATGATATCTAGGTCAAGTTTGAAAGTGGGTTACGTGCCATCAAAAACTAGGTCAGTAGGTCAAATAATAGAAAAACCTTGTGACCTCTCTAAAGGCCATATTTTTCATAGGATCTGTATGAAAATTGGTCTGAATGTTCATCTTGATGATATCTAGGTCAAGTTCGAAACAGGGTCATGTGCGGTCAAAAACTTGGTCATTAGGTCTAAAAATAGAAAAACCTTGTGACCTCTCTAGAGACCATACTTGTGAATGGATCTCCATAAAAATTGGTCAGAATGTTCATCTTGATGATATCTAGGTCAAGTTGGAAACTGGGTCACGTGCCTTAAAAAACTAGGTCAGTAGGTCAAATAATAAAAAAACCTTGTGACCTCTCTAGAGGCCATATTTTTCATGGGATCTGTATGAAAGTTGGTCTGAATATTCATCTTGATGATATCTAGGTCAAGTTTGAAACTGGGTCAACTGCGGTCAAAAACTAGGTCAGTAGGTCTAAAATTATTAAAATCTTTTGACCTCTAGAGACCATATTTTTCAATGGATCTTGATGAAAATTGGTCAGAATTTTTATGTTGATAATATCTAGGTCAAGTTCAAAACTGGGTCACATGAGCTCAAAAACTAGGTCACTATGTCAAATAATAGAAAAAACGACGTCATACTCAAAACTGGGTCATGTGGGAAGAGGTGAGCGCTTTCAGGACCATCATGGTCCTCTTGTTACAGTAGCCATATAGAAAAACATCATACAGCTATAGGTTACATTCTACCAATTCAATTCCTTATTTATTTCATATTTATAACAAAACATTCAGACCTCATTTTCAGCACTTTAGAGCATTTCAATGATATGAAAACAATATATGGCAGGGTTTCAGAAATGTGCAAATTTATTGGTAGCCCGGACATTTAAGTTTATTTGGCAATGGCCATTTCGGTTTATTTACTATGTGCTTCTATACTACAGTGGATGGACTGATTAAATTATTAGAGGTTTCATAATTTTAGCCATATGCACATTGTTATAAATTTTGTTCTCTTAAATAGCAATTACCATTACTCCTTTTTCTCCTTTTAAAAGATAAAACCGGTACATGTATTTAAACTGAGAAATATTATCAGGAGTACTCCTGATTATTAGTTATTGCAACATGGCAATATAAAGGGAACCAAATCAATTTTTATAAACTTGCAAATTCCTTAGAGCTGTATGAATTGTAATTTATCTCAAATTTTTTTAAAGTTGACATAATAATTCTGTCTGATTCTAAACATCTGTCTGGTTTAATAAACGGACTAGAACCGCGTATATAACGTCACTCAGATTCTTGGCACTGTGTATTCACTTATCTGAATTTATGTTTGTCCAAAATTCTGTATACTTTCTGATATTTTGCTAAATCATGGTCGATCAAGTATTTAAATCAAAAAGCATAAACAATCAGTGTAGGCACTAAACAGCCTCAAAATCAAACATCTGTTCTTTCTGATTGCTTGATAAATATTGAGGTCAGCGAAACCGAAAGAGTACACTTTGGCAGGTGGCGTTAAAATGACGTAATTTTAAGACTGGTTTGCATATTGTTTTAAACAATACCGATCAGTGACTTTGGTGTTATTGGATCAGTCTAAAATCACTCGTGCACATATTTTTGTAAACATTTGCCTGCGGGTACGATTTAACGGTTAATTGTTTGCCGATTATGACAGTAGGTGATAATAATTAAAGCCTTGGGCGTGTATCTCTTGATAAACAAGGGATTATAGACAACTATCAAAATTATATTTGAAGACTAAATTATTGATTTCCGGGCTACTCGATACGAAGTTTCAAGGTAGCCCGGCGGGCACGCTCTGAAAAAAAATTTAGTAGCCCGGCAGAATTTTCTGGTAGCCCCCGGGCTCCGGACATGGGATATCTGAAACCCTGTATATGGTCATTTAGTATAACATGTCTTCTTATCAAAAATAGAAAAATATTGACATGTTATGTTGTATATAAGAAAAATAATCTGTTCTGAGAAACATCACCCTCTAAAAATGCCCCCATGAGAACAGCCGTTTAGCACTTACGCGTAGGTAGACATTTTTCGCAAAGAATAAAACTTATTCCAGGAAACTTACAATGAAAATGGTCTAGATCTTTTCTCAATACAATAAGCAATAAACATAAGCCAAAATTTAACTGTCACCTCCTCATGTCACCCATTATACCAGATTTCATCCATAGCATGGAACTACATTTTGGACTACTTCACATGTAACACTGAGTAATCACTTCCGGTTTGGTGTAATCCGTCCTATATTGTTCATGAAAATTAATAAATTTAGCAGTAAACCACCTCACCACTGAATAATTCTTTCTTCCACATCTTTAAAACCCCTGATGTGGACCACAACTAAATGGTTTTTCAAAGCTTCTCCCAAAATGAATACTTTCAGACACTAACTTGCCAGGAACTTTAGCCTTCAATTATAATATGCCCGGCGGGGGGATTGGCCATGTCTAACATGGCTCTAGTTAAATGTTAAAGGGATGAGTTGAAGTCTGGTCGATTCCCGATTGAGGCAGTGCCTTATTTCATATTACTAGTATGCTGTTTTTTCAACTCTGCTTAGTTGCAATCTGTCAATATATTCCAAATAAACATGCAGATTGTAAGTCATCTTTTTGATGTAACTTAAGTGACACCCCATTAATGGATGCTATGGCATCAGAAGGTTTCTAACATCCCTGATATTCAGTTTTTGCAAAATGTGTACCATTTCATATCTTTAAAAGAATACACAACAAAATGATTATTGTACCCCCTCACACCTCCATACAACTGACCCCTGTTTTTTTGTCAGAATTACAATTGGCAGAGTTACGGGACTTTGTTTTTTGTTACTATATATACATAGACACAATCTTGTGCACACCATCTCTCCTCAACCCCTTGACAAATTTAATGAAACTTCACATAAGTTATCAGTAACAACAGTAGTTGTGCATGGGGTATGTTAGGTTCTTTCAGAAAAACAATTTGCAGAGTTACGGGACTTTGTTTTTTGTTACTATATATACATAGACACAATCTTGTGCACACCATCTCTCCTCAACCCCTTAACACAATTTAATGAAACTTCACATTGGGGCATGTTGGGTTCCTTCAGAAATTTTTTTTTGCAGAGTTAAAAATAATGGGACTTTGATTTTTGTCATTATGCTAAATACATAGAGTCTGCACATGCAATCTTGTGCGCGTCTAATCACCTGAACCCATGCACCATATTGTGTATGGTGCATGTTAGGTTCTTTCAGAAAACAATTCTGCACACTTATGGAACTTTATGTACTGTTTCATTGCGTGCAAGGGGTGGGGGGTGAGGGGGGGATACATTCATCACCTTTAGTGATAGCTCTAGTTTGCTGTGCACTGAGAGAAAAATGCTTTTGTTCTTTTGTAGATAAAATTTCACCACTTAAGTTAAATTTCACATTTAGCTGTATCAAGGGTGTCGGATTACCTAAATAATTTCATTACTTCAGATCAGTAAACTCCTTAAGCTTTCAACTGTCAATATGTAGTATGAGTATTGTCTCAACACGACTCGAAAATAGGCCATGAAATATATATACATAATCATAATACGTTAGATCAGGTATCGACTATCATAAATAAAGTTTTGTTGTGGTTTCATATTTGTTCTCTTGTACCTAAATACTTAATACACATGTATACATATTATATATTGCAACATTACAGATTTAAGTACATCAGCATATACATGTGTCAAATGAATACTTTTTTTTATAAAATCTTAAACCTTAGCATGCAGGACAGGATTGATTCTGCCTTTGTGACCAGTGTAGAACATGATCAGCCAGCACATCCCTGCTATTCAGTCAGTATCTTTCTTTTGGTAATCACCCCTTTAAACAGTAAATGGCACTGTCCATATTGTAGAAGTTTAGAAGGTTAAAGGTTGATTATTTTTCCTTGTTACACCTCGGGTGATTACGCAGAATTCGAGGACAGCCATTTTGGACACCATTTTTTCTGTGATTGAGTTTTTGGCTAGAGCACTGTAAATTAGTAAGTTAAAGCATTGTAAAGTAGTTTAAGTTACAGAAGAGTAAATAATGTTTGATTTATTGAAGACTGGTAACAAATCTCTTCTGGGTTAAGGAATTATTTGTGCTTTTTTATGGTAAACTAAATGTGGGTCAGTAATTTTGTCCTTTTACTTCACATGTAATTCATAATGATTAACATTCTTTGTTTCATATATTCTCTGTTTAATCTTTAGAAAACTACAATTATATTCAAATATATTTATAGATGTTCGGGTTATAATCTTTTGCTCGTAAAATTCAGTTATAAGGTTACTTCCTTATTGAAGTTGTCATGCGATTTTGAGGGCATGCAGATCCTATTTTGTATTTTGAACTTTGTCAAGGATATTAGACTTTATGAAATCTCAGTCCTGATTGAAACTGGGTCATTTTGGCAGTCAAAAATAGAAAATACTGTATCAGTACCTTCCACTTGATCTTCCTGAAACTTTGTATATAAAATCTAACGCTTTTGTTTGAAGGGCTGCCAGAGCTAAAACTAGAAAAACCTTATAAACAACTACTTCTTATGATTTACTTCATGGATCTTCATCAGTGTAGCATCCTTATATGGGCCTCTCTCAAAGTTTGGCAAATTGTTTGTTTTGCTTTACCCTTTTTAGGGGCTGCTGAAGGAAAAAAATTTAAAAAGCTTTAAATAACATTGTCTCATTTACCAAATAATGGATAGTCAGTGATCTAGGTCAGTAGCATCCTTTGATGAACCTCTTTCTAATAGTCGAAATAGTTTCATTTGGCCATTTGGTAGGGGAGGACTGAGCAAAAAATAGAAAAAAAACATTTTCCTTTCATAGATATCTCTGAAAGCTCAAACAGGTTTGTTTGAAATACATTGGGGCCACTTAAACTAATATAAAAAACATCTTTATATATTCATTCTTTTAGCTGGTGCATCTTTATAACTATTGTGTATCTGAAACATATTTTTCAAGCTATTCCCTTTGTTGAAAATAATGCAAACCATTAAAATTACAGGATTGACAGACAAAAATAAATTTCAAGATGCATCAGAAAGGAACTTCAAAGAGGTTTGTATTTTAATGAAATTTTAAACATATTTTATATGCAATAAAAGTGAGTCATAATATAATGAAACTGTCTGTAGGTTAGTTTGTTTGTGTTAAAAAATCTTTGTGTTTCAGGTATAACTTTTATATAATTCAGATTATTTCACATGAAACTTTACACAAATATTAAGTATGACAAGCAGATTTGTTTTACTCAAGAGTCGGGTCTGTACTTTCAAGTTCTAGGTAAGGGCAATTCAAGAGTTTGTCTCGTGTAAGGTTAAACCTCTAACATTTGTGTGCTGAGTGTCTGAATACAGCTAAATTGTAAATCAGTGTACACACACATGTAGTTACACAGTTATAACAATGAACAGATTCATGAATCTTTTCTGTAATGTATTAATTTAAAACAACATTTAAAGACTGTTTGAAATTATTTTTCTAGCATAAAACTGCTGTTCTTATCATTTTTTGGGGGTGTTTTGACAAGAGAGAAAATGTGTGTTAACAGAGAGATTCTTGTGCTCACATGCTGTTATAACACCTATTTAGATATGCGCATCCCGTGGCATAGCGGAAACGTATTAATTGGCCTTGAAACTGATAATTCAAATGGAAATGGTGTCATTATGAAAAACAACTTCATGGGAATTTAATGATGTTAGGGATAATGTATTCATTTATTAGTTTTTTTCATGTTTTGTGCTAGAATAGCGTTAGCACATGTTATTTTCGTGTTATAACATCTGCAGAATCCCTCGGGATATGTTGGTACCCTCGTGCAGATGTTATAATATAAAAAAAACATGCGTTATCCCTACATTATCTTTTCACAAATCTGTTATTTAAAGTAATTGAAACTATCATAATTGCATTGTGTTACATAGTTCTTGGCAACATGTTAGTTGTACTTGCAGGTCTACATGCGAAACCTTGGAAACCTTGCAAGAATATCTGAGGACACAATTTGAAGATGTAAGAACTTTATAATTATTTCAGTACGTTTTAGCTTGACAATTCGAAGATTGGTTTTTGTTTGTTTGTTTTGTTATACCCCATTCAGAACAGATAGAAATAGTAAAGGTGGTGGTGTATTTATTTTAGTAAAACAAAACATCCAAGCTACAGAGATACCATCCCTCAAAACCAACTGTGAGATACTATGGGTCAAACTTGAATTTTCTTCATGTAAACCTCTCTTTATTTGTGGTTATTATAAACCAAAAGAGACGGATCAAGATAGTATCGAAGAGTTTCGGAAATCCCTTGAACTAGTTTCTAAAAAGAAAGGTAACTGTCTGGATTCTTGGTGATTTTAATTATCCTAAATTCTCCTGGAATTCAAACTATACAGGCTCTATAAAACAGGGTTGTAGTAATCTTACCCTTTATGATGATTTTCTTAATCTCTTAGCTGATTTTAATCTTACCCAAATGGTCACAGAAAATACTAGGAAAGAAAACATTCTTGACCTATTTCTTACCTCAAACCCCACCCTTGTAGAAAAGATTACTGTTTTCCCAGGTATCTCTGACCATGACGTTTTTAGTCCCCTACTGGTTGAAAACCAGTTTTGGGGACTATAGGAATGCTCTTTTCCGTCATTCCGTCTTTCCGTCATTCCGTCATTCCGTCCGTCCGCAATTTCGTGTCCAGTCCATAACTCTGTCATCCATGAAGGGATTTTAATATTACTTGGCACAAATGTTCCCCATGATGAGACGACGTGTCATGCGCAAAACCCGGACCCCTAGCTCAAAGGTCAAGGTCACAATAGGTCAAAGGTCAACAGGGCTTTTTTCCTGTCCGGTCCACAACTCTCCCATCCTTGAAGGGATTTTAGTATTACTTGGCACAAATGTTCCCCATGATGAGATGATGTGTCATGCGCAAATCCCGGACCCTAGCTCAATTGTCAAGGTCACAATTGGAGGTCAAAGGTCAACAGGGCTTTTTTCCTGTCCGGTCCATAACTCTCCCATCCATGAAGAGATTTTAATATTACTTGGCACAAATGTTCCCCATGAGAAGACAACGTGTCATGCGCAAAACCTGGACCCCTAGCTTAAAGGTCAAGGTCACAATTGGAGGTCAAAGGTCAACAAGGCTTTTTTCCTGTCCGGTCCATAACTCTCCCATCTATGAAGGGATTTTAATATTACTTGGCACAAATGTACCTCATAATAAGACGATGTGTCATGCACAACTTTCAGACCCCTAGCTCAAAGGTCAAGGTCACACTTAGCAGTCAAATGTTAACATAGCATGAACAGGGTCTGTTTTGTGTCCGGTCCATAACTCTGACATTCATTAAGGGATTTTAATATCACTTAGCACAAGTGTTCCCCATGATGAGACGACGTGTCATGCGCAAATCCTGGACCCCTAGCTCAAAGGTCAAGGTCACAATTGGGGGGTCAAAGGTCAACAGAGTTTTTTTCCTGTCCCGTCCATAACTCTGCCATCCATGAAGGGATTTTAATATTACTTGGCACAAATGTTTCTCATGATGAGACGACGTGTCATGCGCAACACTCAGTACCCTAGTTTAAAGGTCAAGGTCACACTTTGAGATCAAAGGTCAAGAGGATTTTTTTCCTGTCCGGTCTATAACTTTGTCATGCAAAGCAGGATTTAGATATCAGTTGGCACAAATATTCCCCTGGATGAGACAACATGTCATGCGCAAGAACCAGGTCCCTAGGTCTAAGGTCAAGGTCATATTTAGAGGTCAAAGGTCAAATTCAAGAATGACTTTGTACGGAACATTTCTTCTTCATGCATGGAGGGATTTTGATGTAACTTGGACCAAATGTTCACCACCATGAGGCACCCTTGTTTTTAGAATTACGTCCCTTTGTTTTACTATAAATAGATTTTATTGTAACTTTTTTATTACTGGCGGTAGAGAAAAATCGAGACCACTTTTCTGTGGTACAGCATGCATGTTACATCCAATTTTTAGGTGTATTTTGACCTATCTCTACCTGGTAAAGAGTTTCTTGTGGACTTATATTATTATTATTTTTTTATTTATTTTTTTTTTTTTTTTAAAGATTAATTTCCCTTTGTTGTTACTATAAATAATTTACATGATAACATTTTTATAATCAGCCAAAAAAATTCAATATGAAAACAACTGTGGGTTTTTATATATGCACATTTTAATCCAAGTGTGTTGTTATAATGTTATAACATATTGTATATGTAGTACAATATTATTTATACATCATTGACAGATATCAGTTCATTATGTTATACTGCAGTAGAAAAAATTAGGTGCCTTCCAGTAGGGGACTTTGTATTGCATGGCAATACTTCATTCACTTGTTGTAGCTGACTCCAACGTTAGACCCAAATTGACAAAACGACCCCCACGTACCTCGGTCTTATATAGGAAAGCAAACTGGCCTGAATTTCACAAATACATAGGTTTAGAGGGTGAAAGAATAAGCAGCCTATTTTATAGTAAAAACCTGTCAGTCAAAGAGTTATGGGGTGAAATAAAAACTGCTATCAATAAAGGCATTTCCAAATTCATCCCCTCTAAAACCATCAGGTCCAGTTATTCTGTCCCTTGGGTTACGCAAGAAATTAAAAGGCTTATGCGTAAGCGTGACAGTCTGTATATTAAAATGAAGAAAAATAAGAATCAAGGTCATAAAATTTCTACCCAGTTTCGTAAGTTAAAAGGTCAAATAAAAAAGAAAATCAAAATAGCCCATGAGAACTATATCCAACATGTACTAGGTTTGGATGACACAGACTGTGAAAAGGGTCATAACTCTACATATTCCACTAAGAAGCTATATAGTCTACTTAAGGCGTCTAAACAGGATGCACAGGGTATCCCCCCTTTAAATGATAACACTACAGGAGCAACTTTAGACCAAAGTACAGATAAAGCCACTCTACTTAATAAACAGTTCCAATCGGTATTTACTAAAGTGTCTCCCTTTTCATTCCCTCAAACCTCAGAGAGTAAACACCCAAATATGACTGATATAACGATAAGTGTAAATGGTGTCAAAAAGCTCCTGTGTAATTTAAACCCCCACAAGGCTGCAGGTCCTGATAATATCAAACCACTTGTCTTAAATAAACTGCATCCTGAATTAGCGCCACTGATACAACTCCTTTTCCAAAAATCCCTTGACACTGGAACTTTACCGATGGACTGGACGACGGCGAACGTGACTCCACTGTACAAGAAAGGACTGAAAAGTGACCCTGCCAACTACAGACCTATCTCACTAACATGCATTCTATGTAAATCACTGGAACACATCATAGCATCAAATCTCTCAATCCACTTTAACAAGAATGACATCTTGTATGATCTGCAACATGGATTCAGAGAAAAAAGGTCATGTGAAACACAATTAATACAACTAATTGATGACCTAGCACAAAATTTAAGTCGAGGTAAACAAACAGATCTCATCTTACTTGATTTCAGTAAAGCATTTGACAAGGTCAGTCACCTAAAGTTACTTTATAAACTACAAGAGTGCGGTGTTAACAAACAGGTTATCACATGGATAAGGTCCTTCCTGATTGGCAGAAAGCAGTCAGTACTAGTGGACGGAATGAAATCCGACGAAGTACCTGTCACATCAGGTGTCGCTGAAGGCTCAGTCCTTGGCCCTCTCTTATTCCTATTATACATAAATGATCTACCTCAGTCCTTACAATCACAAGTCAGGTTATTTGCAGATGACACCGCAGTTTATCTCACAATCTCTAAAGAACAAGACTGCGTCACACTACAGCAGGACCTCAAGAAACTAGAAACTTGGGAGCATGTCTGGGAGATGGAGTTCAATCCCAGCAAATGTCAGGTCATGAACATAACAAAAAACAGAAAGAAATTTACACATAACTACATTTTACACGGTCAAATCCTGGAAGTGGTCTCCAGTGCAAAGTATCTAGGGGTAGATATAGCAAATGATCTCTCCTGGAACACACATGTAGATAGAATCACAAACAATGCAAACAAATCACTGGGTTTCCTACGCAGAAACCTCCCGGTCAAAAACCAAAATATTAAAGAAACCTCCTACAAGACTCTAGTTAGGCCACAACTAGAGTATGCCTCTACGGTATGGTCACCACACACACAAAGAAACATACATAAAATAGAAATGGTGCAAAGAAGAGCTGCCAGGTGGGTAAAGGGTCAATATTCATATTATGATAGTGTAACAAACATGTTAAATGATCTCAGTTGGCAGACACTCGAGGACAGACGGACAATTGCTAGACTTTTCATGTTTTACAAAATCATTCATGGTTACGTAGCTATTCCAGTCCCTCCGTATCTAGTACAGCCATTGAGATGAACATGTCATATGCACGACCACTCCCTTAGGCAGATCCATACAAACATTAATGTTTTTAAGTTCTCTTTCTTTCCATACACCATTACCCTATGGAATCAACTGCCACCCCTGATCGTTAATCAGCCTGATCCTGAACATTTCAGACATGCTGTTAACGCATCCCACTACTATTAAGTGACTACACCCTGTTTTTATCCTGATTTTACTCTTGTTAATACAGTTTTATCTTGCACTATCTTCCTTTTGACATCTTACTGTCATTCTTTTAAGTTTTATTCTGGCACAGACGCGCACCTGCTAGTTATACCCGAAAGGGGCGACAAGCAGTATACATACATACATACAAGTAACATACATTTTGGTATTAACACCATAACAGTATTTCAGTTATGTAACGGTGGGCAGTTAACCTTAAAGTAACAGTGTTCCTGAATTCTGTACCAGTACAAACCTGTTCTCCGCAAGTAACTGCCAATTTCCCCACATGAATCAGAGGTGGAGGACGGATGATTTCAGACAAAATGTCTTTTATAAAATCGTCACGGAGAACATACGCCCTGCCCGGCTCACAACCCTGTGATCCGTAGACCAATGCTCTCCGTTCTGAGCTAAGCAGTTGGGCTTTTGCCATTGGTGTCTGCAGCTTAGGATAATTAGGGGTGCATAAATGGGACCATACAGCTCTCATCAAACAAAGGGATGTTCCCTGGATGTTTTTTTTAAAAAGTTGTTCAAAGAATGGAATTCCATACAGAACTCTGGTTGCCATGGCAACCGAAAGGAAAAACTTTAAAAATCTTCTTGTCCAAAACCACAGGTCATAGGGCTTTATATTTGGCAAGTAGCATCATCTAGTGGTCCTCTACCAAGATTGTTCAAATTATCCCCCTAGGGTCAAATATCGCCCTGGGGGTCACTTGGTTTAAAGTAGACTTATATAGGAAAAAGATTTGAAAGTCTTCTTGTCAAAAACCACAGGGCCTAGGGCTTTGATATTTGATATGCAACAACATCTAGTGGTCCTCTACCAAGATTGTTCAAATTATGTCTCTGGTGTGAAAAGAGGCCTCACCCTGGGGGTCCCAAGTTTTAAATAAAATCTTTATGCCCCGGAAGGGAGGCATATTAGTTTTCAACTGTCCGTCTGTTCGTTCATTCATTAGTCAGTCACAACGTTAACTTTTTGCATGAAGGCACTTCACTCGCGAACCACTGCACCCAGGACCTTCAAACTTCACATGCTTATAGTACTTATTGAGAACCCCTACTGACATTGGGGTCACCTGGTCAAAGGTCAAGGTCACCAGGTCAAAGGTCAAGGCGCTGCGGGGGCATTTGTCACCATTAGTGACAGCTGTTGTTTAAAAAATCTTTTTGTCTTAAAACACAAGACCTTGACCTTTGATATTTGATATGTAGCATTGCCTGGTGGTCTGCTACCAAGATTGTTCAAATTATTACTCTGGGGTGAAAAGAGGCCCCAACCCGGGGGTCCCAAGTTTTACATAGACTTATAAAGGAAAAAAGACTTTAAAAATCTTCTTGCCAGAAACCACAAGACTTAGGCCTTTGATATTTGGTATGTAATATTGCCTTATGGTCTTCTACCAAGATTATTCAGATTATTACCCAGGGGTGAAAAGAGGCCCCACCATGGGGGTCCCAAGTTTTACATAGACTTATTTAGGAAAAAACTTTAAAAATCTTCCTGTCTGAAAATTCAAGGCCTAGGCCTTTTATACTTGGTATGTAGCATTGCCTAGTGGTTCTTTAACAAGATAGGCCAAATTATGCCCCTGGGATGAAAATTGGCCCCACCCTGGGGGTCACTTGTTATATGAGTTATATAGGAAAGAATACTTCAAACATTTTCTGATCTTTTTTCCTAGGCTGTTTAATTATAATTACCTGATGACCCCAGGTAATTAGGGGTCACTTGACTTTGACCTTGACCTAATGACCTACTTTCTTGTGTTTTTAAGATACAGCCTTGAAATTTGGATGACATATATACAGCTTAAAACTGACTTTAATTCAGTGACCATGAATGTGACCTACTGACATTTCTTAAAGTTATAATACTGGCCAGATAAGATTACGTAGCGAAAGTAATAGGAAGGTCATTTTTCTACAGAAACGCATAAAACATCCATTCATGAAGACATTGGCTGGATAAATTTACTTGTAAATTGATAGATTCCACCGATGGAGACGGATATAAAAAATGTTACTTTCGGTTTCAGTGACACAACTGCCATCATTCGGATACGTCCATGACTACGCTAAAGGAAGTGGCTAATTGTACGGTCCCGTATGAATAGTGAAATAAACCGCAGGTGGCTATTCGTACGGCAGTTTTGTATTACATTGTAGTGAAGTCATTCGGCTGATATGTTTTCAACCGATTTCTTTAATTTTCAGTCGCACATAAACAGAAAATGATTTCGAATATAGAAAAAGGCTAATTTTATGTCTGCGTGCAATATTGTTGTCATCGTATGACACATATGCAATAAGTGTGAATAATAAAAATGTCATCTGTAGAAGAACACATCATCGTTTGAATATCATTTAATATGCTTACTTTTTATGCCCCCGAAGGGAGGCATATAGTTTTTGAACCGTCTGTCCGTCTGTCGGTCTGTCAGTCTGTCGGTCTGTCAGTCTGTCCGCAATTTTCGTGTCCGGTCCATATCTTTGTCATCGATGGATGGATTTTCAAATAACTTGGCATGAATGTGTACCACAGTAAGACGACGTGTCGCGCGCAAGACCCAGGTCCGTAGCTCAAAGGTCAAGGTCACACTTAGACATTAAAGGATAGTGCATTGATGGGCGTGTCCGGTCCATATCTTTGTCATCGATGGATGGATTTTCAAATAATTTGGCATGAATGTGTACCACAGTAAGACGACGTGTTGCGCGCAAGACCCAGGTCCGTAGCTCAAAGGTCAAGGTCACACTTAGACTTTAAAGGATAGTGCATTGATGGGCGTGTCCGGTCCATATCTTTGTCATCCATGGATGGATTTTCAAATAACTTGGCATGAATGTGTACCACAGTAAGACGACGTGTCGCGCGCAAGACCCAGGTCCGTAGCTCAAAGGTCAAGGTCACACTTAGACGTTAAAGGATAGTGCATTGATGGGCGTGTCCGGTCCATATCTTTGTCATCCATGGATGGATTTTCAAATAACTTGGCATGAATGTGTACCACAGTAAGACGACATGTCGTGCGCAAGACCCAGGTCCGTAGCTCAAAGGTCAAGGTCACACTTAGACGTTAAAGGTCATTTTTCATGATAGTGCATTGATGGGCGTGTCCAGTCCATATCTTTGTCATTCGTGCATGGATTTTAAAATAACTACGCATGAATGTGTGACACAGTAAGACGACGTGTGGCGCGCAAGACCCAGCTCCGTAGGTCAAAGGTCCTAAACTCTAACATCGGCCATAACTATTCATTCAAAGTGCCATCGGGGGCATGTGTCATCCTATGGAGACAGCTCTTGTTCTTTCATATTTCGGTTGTTTAGACTGGAACTAATTATTGACAATAATAAGTCTTCTCTCTCCCTCTCTCCCTCTCTATCTCCTCTCTCCCACTGAAAACTAGAGACGCTGCTAAATATCTGAGCGTCACACTAAGTAAATACATGTACTCATTTGGTCAGAATATGTTGATAACATCACATCAAAAGCAAACAATTCACTTAGATTCATCAGAAGGGAAAAAAACAAAAAAAAACAACAGGAAAGTAAAAGAAACAGCTTACAAAACAATGTCCCCCCACAGCTTAAACACTGCTCCTCTATAAAAATGAGACTAAAATTTACATGTCTTCTCTTGGTACTGGCAGATTGGAGGACGGCTATCATTGTCCCTGTATACATAAAGGGCCCACGAAGCAAAGCCAGCAATCACAAACCTATTCTCTTACTTGCAATTGCTTCCAACTGATGGGGCATGTTTTAGTATCAAATATTATTAATCATCTAGATAATAAAATTTGCTTAATTCCTTCCAACATGGCTTCCGCTCAAAGCACAATTGTGAATCTCAATTATTAAATTTTAGTCAAGAATTTTTGATTACCTTGAAGCTAGTAAATAGACAGACCTAATAGTAATGGACTTTATCAAAGCGTTTGACAAAGTCGATCACAATCACCTGGTCTACAAGCTATTTCAACTAGGTATATATAGAAAAACATCCATGTGGATTAAATATTTCCTTTAAATACAAACACAAAAGGTCTTCAATCAGATATACCTCATTTGGTATCAGAGGTACCGCAAGGGTATGTCCTTAGGCCTTGCCTTTTTAGCTCACCTGAGCACAAAGTGCTCGGGGTGAGCTATTGTGATCGCTCACCGTCCGGCGTCCGTCCGGCCACACTTTCCTTTAAACAATTCCCCTCCTAAACCACCAGGCCAATTTTGATAAAACTTCACAGGGATGTTCCATGGATGGTCCTCTTTAAAAAGTATTCAAAGAATTGAATTCCATGCAGAACTCTGGTTGCCATGGCAACAGAAAGGAAAAACTTTAAAAATCTTCTTCTCAAAAACAAGAAGCCCTAGAGCTTAGATATTTGGTGTGAAGCATTGCCTAGTGGACCTCTACCAAATTTGTTCAAATCATGACCCCGGGGTCAAAATTGACCCCGCCCCAGGGGTCACTTGATTTTACATAGGAAAATCTTAAAAGATCTTCTTCTCAAAAACCAGAAGCCCTAGAGCTTAGATATTTGACATGTAGCATTGCCTAGAGGACCTCTACTAAAATTATTCAAATCATGACCCCGGGGTCAAAATTGACCCCGCCCCAGGGGTCACTTGATTTTACATAGGAAAATCTTCAAAAATTTTCTAAAAATAAACCAGAAGGCCTAGAGCTTAGATATTTGACATGCAGCATTTCCTAGTGGACCTCTACAAAAGAAATTTTCAAATCATGACCCCCGGGGTCAAAATTGACCCCCGCCCCAGGGGTCACTTGATTTTACATAGGAAAATTTTCAAAACTTTTCTAAAAATAAACCAGAAGGCCTAGAGCTTAGATATTTGACCTGTAGCATTGCCTAGTGGACCTCTACAAAATTTATTTAAATCATGACTCCGCCCCAGGGGTCACTTGATTTTACATAGGAAAATTTTCAAAACTTTTCTAAAAATAAACCAGAAGGCCTAGAGCTTAGATATTTGACCTGTAGCATTGCCTAGTGGACCTCTACAAAATTTATTTAAATCATGACCCCTGGGGTCAAAATTGACCCCGCCCCAGGGGTCACTTGATTTTACATAGGAAAATTTTCAAAACTTTTCTAAAAATAAACCAGAAGCCCTAGAGCTTAGATATTTGACATGTAGCATTGCCTAGAGGACCTCTACTAAAATTATTCAAATCATGACCTCGGGGTCAAAATTGACCCCGCCCCAGGGGTCACTTGATTTTACATAGGAAAATCTTCAAAAATTTTCTAAAAATAAACCAGAAGGCCTAGAGCTTAGATATTTGACATGCAGCATTTCCTAGTGGACCTCTACAAAAGAAATTTTCAAATCATGACCCCCGGGGTCAAAATTGACCCCCGCCCCAGGGGTCACTTGATTTTACATAGGAAAATTTTCAAAACTTTTCTAAAAATAAACCAGAAGGCCTAGAGCTTAGATATTTGACCTGTAGCATTGCCTAGTGGACCTCTACAAAATTTATTTAAATCATGACCCCTGGGGTCAAAATTGACCCCGCCCCAGGGGTCACTTGATTTTACATAGGAAAATT
This sequence comes from Mercenaria mercenaria, assembly GCF_021730395.1. Taxonomy (NCBI): domain Eukaryota; kingdom Metazoa; phylum Mollusca; class Bivalvia; order Venerida; family Veneridae; genus Mercenaria; species Mercenaria mercenaria. Next base: position 14,360 of record NW_026462778.1, on the reverse strand, counting down.
TTCAAAACTTTTCTAAAAATAAACCAGAAGCCCTAGAGCTTAGATATTTGACATGTAGCATTGCCTAGAGGACCTCTACTAAAATTATTCAAATCATGACCTCGGGGTCAAAATTGACCCCGCCCCAGGGGTCACTTGATTTTACATAGGAAAATCTTCAAAAATTTTCTAAAAATAAACCAGAAGGCCTAGAGCTTAGATATTTGACATGTAGCATTTCCTAGTGGACCTCTACAAAAGAAATTTTCAAATCATGACCCCGGGGTCAAAATTGACCCCCGCCCCAGGGGTCACTTGATTTTACATAGGAAAATTTTCAAAACTTTTCTAAAAATAAACCAGAAGGCCTAGAGCTTAGATATTTGACCTGTAGCATTGCCTAGTGGACCTCTACAAAATTTGTTCAAATCATGACTCCGCCCCAGGGGTCACTTGATTTTACATAGGAAAATCTTCAAAAATTTTCTAAAAATAAACCAGAAGGCCTAGAGCTTAGATATTTGACCTGTAGCATTGCCTAGTGGACCTCTACAAAATTTATTTAAATCATGACCCCTGGGGTCAAAATTGACCCCGCCCCAGGGGTCACTTGATTTTACATAGGAAAATTTTCAAAACTTTTCTAAAAATAAACCAGAAGGCCTAGAGCTTTGATATTTGACATGTAGCATTGCCTAGAGGACCTCTACTAAAATTATTCAAATCATGACCCCGGGGTCAAAATTGACCCCGCCCCAGGGGTCACTTGATTTTACATAGGAAAATCTTCAAAAATTTTCTAAAAATAAACCAGAAGGCCTAGAGCTTAGATATTTTACATGCAGCATTTCCTAGTGGACCTCTACAAAATTTATTTAAATCATGACCCCTGGGGTCAAAATTGACCCCGCCCCAGGGGTCACTTGATTTTACATAGGAAAATTTTCAAAACTTTTCTAAAAATAAACCAGAAGGCCTAGACCTTAGATATTTGACCTGTAGCATTGCCTAGTGGACCTCTACAAAATTTATTTAAATCATGACCCCTGGGGTCAAAATTGACCCCGCCCCAGAGGTCACTTGATTTTACATAGTAAAATCTTCAAAAATTTTCTAAAAATAAACCAGAAGGCTATATAGATCTTAGATATTTGAAGTGTAGCATTGCCTAGTAGACTTCTGCAAAATTTGTTCAAATCATGACCTCTGGGATCAAATTGACCCCTCCCCATGGGGTTACTTGATTGTACATAGAAAAATCTTCAAAATTTTCTAACAATAAACAAGAAGGCCTAGAGCTTAGATATTTGACATGTAGCATTGCCTAGTGGACCTCTACAAAAGTTGTTCAATCTTGACCCCCTCAGGGTCAAATTGACCCAGCCCCAGGGGTTACTTGATTGTATATAGGGAAATCTTCATAAATTTGCTAAAAATAAACCAGAAGGCCTAGATCTTAGATATTTGATATGTTACATTGCCTAGTAGACTTCTACAAACTTTATTCCATTCATGACCCCCGGGGTAAACTTGGCCCCGCCCCAGGGGTTACTTGATTGTACATCAGAAAATCTTCCAAAACATTTCTAAAAATCATCAGTTTGACATTTGAAACTTGTAGCTCATATTACTCTGGTGAGCGATCCAGGGTCATCATGACCCTCTTGTCTTAACATATCAGTCACCTGCCAGGTTCACTTAAAAGCACCGTAAGACTCGTTGTTGATGATACAGTACTTTATCTCACTATAAATTTCATGCGTGATTGTGAGACTCTCTAGCAGTACCTCCATAAATTAGAGCTTTGGAAAAAGACCTGATCAAAGGAGTTGAATTCCGATAATGCAAAGTGATTAGGGTATATAAAAAGAAATAAAAAAACATTGCTTTTCGCTATAAGCTACATATCGATGAATTTAAAACTATAAAAATGCTTAATATTTAGGTGAACCAGCAGTGTTAGATCACAAAAAAAGACAAACAAGACCTTAAAATACATGAAAAAAAATGATAAAACAAATGATAAATGTACAAATTTAAGAAACTCTGTATAAAACATGTTCAACCATATTAATTGGAATATTGCTCAACTGTTTGGCATTCAACAATCTCTAACAAATGGAATTGAAAGAGTACGGAAGGCTGCCACCAAATATGTTCAAATCAACTATGTCTGTAGATGAAGCATCACAGAAATGTTAACTGTACTGGCAAACGTTAGAAACAAGGCGAAATTTCACATCCCTACATCCCTGATTCTTTTATATAAAATCCGTCATTCCATTGTTTTTTGGGTTTTTTTATAGATCACCAGTACCGGCTAGACTCACAGGACCTTCACTTTTATATTCCCTCCTCTCGCACCCATTTTCACAAGAACTCAATTTTTCCCCAAGAACCATTAGACTCTGAAACAACCTACCACATCATGTTAAATCTAGTGCTACTCTTAATGAGTTCAGGAGTGGCCTAGATTACTGATGTTCAAACCTGAAATATATGTTTTGTCATCTTTTAACCTGTAACTTGTAATATAATAGTGCTGATTTTAATATTGCACACAAATTTGTGTTTTCAATAAAGGCTTAATCATCAAAGTGTCGACCAGACAGTCGCCTCCCAGTCACAGTCAGTCATTGACAATGGGGACTATCTAGTTCTGGCTAACATAACTTAACTGACACTGTTTTTATTTTCTGATGGTCGCATTCATTAAGTCATGGCGAAACCCCATTTGTTTAACTTACCAGTATCAAACCTCAACATCTCGCACAGTCTCTCATGAGAATCTCATGATGTCATGCAACAAATCAGAGCACGTGGTTATTCTTGAAAATCAGTATAAAAATTTTACCTATTTATGAATTTAATTTAATCACATAAAATCTATAAAACAACATACAATTTCTCAGAAAATGTAAATAAATAACGATTCTCTACCGCCTAGTGGTTTTTCAAACTGAAGAGTACCCTGATCAGGTGACAACTGCAATGATGGACAAAATATTGCAGACAGGGGTACCAATTTGAAACTTGTGTTCAAATTATGTTGCATGGATTATTTATGCCAGATCAAAAGGAAAATTGATTACAAATAGTAAAAGGTGAGTCAATTGCATTTGATAAAATTATAGCGTGACATACTTCTGGAACGATTCCTGGTTAGGTGTCAGTATGGGATTCATTTTAGCTCAGAGATCCGTAACAGCATATTATATAAACATCTCTGAACTTAACTTTTAGCTGGGGACTACTGTGCAGATGTAGACAAATTGATTGTGAAACGTACGGGACCGTAATACGAGCCACGCTAAATGATTGTTCGTACGGGACCGTACAAAGAGCCACGCTAATCTATTTTAAGAAACAAAACAACAACATGTCTAGCACATTCGTGTCGCATTTTCTGGTAAACTGCCTTTCCTTTTATTTAACAACAGGCTTAATTTTATAACATTAATATATTGATTGTAGAAATGGCATCGAAAAGCAAAATATTTGTAAATTTCTGCATTTATCCGCCGTCTTTACACAAAATCCTATCACGGCCGATCAGCCATTGTTGTTTTCTACGTATTTAAATTTTTGTCACGTGACACTGTCTTCGTACGGAATTCGGGGAAGCCTGGTGAGTGAATTAGTGACCAGCTGGTCATTAAATATTTCATGGTTTTATATCCATTCATATCTCAACAATTTTTGGCCATCCAAGTCTAACTAACGGGCGAATTTGTTCATTAGACTGTTTTAACAGTTTTCTACAAATCTACAAAGTTATTTGCTTTATTTTAACGGTGATTTTTAACAGGATTATAACTTTAATATTTTAGCATTTTTTATGACTAGCAGATGACCCCTATTGATTTTGAGGTCAGTAGGTCACAGGTCAAGGTCACAGTGACCCGGAACATTTAAACAGTTTTCGGACTATAACTTGAGAATGCTTGGGACTATGATCAGGAAACTTAATCTGGAGGTTGGTCATGTCAAGCAGATGACCCATATTGATTTTGAGTTCCAGAGGTCAAAGGTCATTTAAACCTTTTACAGACAATAACTTGAGAACGCTTGGGCGGAGGATCATGAAACTTCATAGGGAGGTTGATCATGACTAGCAGATGACCTCTACTGATTTTGTGGTCAGTAGGTCAAAGGTCAAGCAAGTTCGGCTTTGACATTGGCTTAGTTCTATGACAAGGCCATATTGTGGGGGTATAATTCGTCACTCCTGTGACAACTCTTGTTCAATGGACATTAAAGAGAGCATTTTTCAGACTTTTAAGGAAAAGATATCCAACCTGTTTAATTTGATAAATTTAAAAGAGCTTCTCTGCTTCAGTATATTTAAAACCAAGTTTAAATATAACTAAATAACAAAATAGTAATATAATTAGACTATATGAGAGGGGACGGGGGCATTTTAAAGTACTTTTAGATCAGCCAAATTTAGAGCCAATCATAACTGTTAATTACAGTTGAACTTCGTTTGCTTGAACTTGATGGAACTTGCAAAATTTGTATGATTTATTGGTAATTCAAGCCATCAACCAATATACATTATGTAGAAATATTGCCATGACCAGATGGTAAGTTCGTGCAAAGGGTGGTTTCAAATTATCCAAATTTGACTATTTGAGTGAACTAAGCTTGACTGTACATATTTTAATTACGTAAAAATTCTTTGTTTGACATTATTTAGCAGCATTGAAGTAATTTCAGTTGCTTTATTCAACGAGTGAAATTTTGTTGTTATATTTCAGTTATTAGACAAGTTACAAAAGGAGCTGGAAGATCTCCATAAGTTTATAATAGACTGCGAACACAAACATTCTCATACACCTAGGATGCCCAGTCTCTCAGATTCTGACGGCTTATCCTTCAATGCAGAACTAGCAAAGTTAAAGGAGGTCAGTATAAAATGAGTATTAATATGATACGGGTTGATTGCAAAACTATTGTATCTGCATGTAAGAAAAGTTTCTGTTTCATAATCAACCCTGAAGAAAACAAACTTTTAAAGATATGTTAGAAATTCAGGTCCCATACAAAGTGCAGGTGTGTTGTATACAACCCCCACCTCACCGACACGCCCATAATTTTGCTCTATATAGTTCTATTTCTATAGGATTTTCACTGGTAAAGATCTTTCATTGTACTTGATTTATATCATATACAACACTTAAGTTTTACTCCTGTTCACTGCAACCCCCCAAATACAGGCATTCTCCCTTATATAGGCCATCCTCTATTTTACCCACAAATGGAAACTTGCCTACTTGAGGTGACTACTAATTGTAGTCTAGTTGAAAGACTAAATTTGCTGAATAACAAGTTACTTACCGGGTATATTAAATTGACATTTGATCTTCGTCATGTGATTTTTACGTCATTGGGTAGGCTTTTAAATGAGTATCATTATTCAAAAGTTATCCAGTGTCTTGTTACTCCCTTTAAATAATTTGGCAATTATTGTGGAAAATGTTGTGCAATATCCCCTAAAACTGTGTCAGCTTTGATCTGTTGTGTTCAACTTCATTTGTAAAGGCTGTGGCATAGAGGTCATTAAGTTAATGTGATTTTTTTTTAATTCCCCGTATGTAATTCGGGTATATGTACTAACTTTCTGTATGTATGATCAATTATTCCTTTCAAAATTGTGTGATACATGATTCTATTCATTGTTACACCCTGTATAGAAAAAATCTTTGTGTTCTATTTCTTCACCTCTTCTTTTCATTCTTCATTATTCATCCTTGAAATTTTTGTATAATATTTAGGTTTGCCAAATTGTAAGAGCTCACTTTTTACACAGCAGTAACTTTAACCGTAGCCTATTCTGCCTTTGCGACAAGTGCAGACATTTTATCATGTGAATACAGATATCCAAACAAGATTTTATCGTATGGCACTATATTACACATTTGCCATAGCTTTATCAGATTAAGTTTTACCAACGTTATTTGTATGAGCACTGAATTTTACGTAGAACAGATGAAAAAATGTGGACGAAATTACAAATTTCCAGTCTTGACATACGAAATGAAATTTAAAATTTATTTGTATACTAGATATGGTGCTGTTAGTATATGTAAATACAGTGCAACCTCTGTAGAGCAACACCATTTGGGAAATACAAATATTTACTGTTATGTAGAGGTTGTTGCTCTGTAGAGGTAAATTTGATAGTATATTTCAGCATAGGGAAATTTGAATGCTGTTGTTATAGAAAGGTTTTTGCATAATAGAGGGCCATTTTGGAGGGGTTGTACTGTATATAGAAATGTTTTTTCCTGCAGCTGTATTGGGAAAATGTTGGGTTTTTAAAGAAAAGTCACGAAAAATAGGGTTGGTGCAAATTAATATTACTGGTATGTGTTTGTATGCAAAGTGCATTTAAGTTTATTATAAAAAGAAAAACCCATGAACTGCAAGTGCCCTATGTTACCAAAATGCTGATGAAATTTAGTTATAGACTGTTAGAACTGGAGTGTACAAACAGTTGGCAATAAAATAACATATTATCATCTGTAACACATTAAAGTTTCAATGTTGAAAGTAGGAAATTGCTTGACTATGCGCAAATCAAATTCTTTATATATGATAATGTAAAAAAATGCTAGCGAGTAGCGCCATAAGTTACAGTCATATGCTTTTAATTATCATTTGTTATGTATTTCAAACTTACTATTATATGAAATGTTTCAGACAAGACTGAAATTCAACGATTTGACATTACACCACACACAAGTTTACCATGGATCACATTTTATCAAAAAGAAAAGTTGAACTGCACAACATATCAATGCATTGTTTTTAGGGTGTTAAAATGAACAAAAAGTAACTATACTGATTAAAAGAGCTAAATGACTTGTAGCTGTTTTGGCCGAGTGTGTGACATCATCGGCAGTTAATTATACCCCCACAAAACGAAGTCCAATTTTTAGATGTATTTTGACATAACTTTACCTGGTAATAATTTTTTTGTAGACTTAGAATTTTTTTTTTTTTTTGAATTTCTTTTTGTTGTTCCTGTCCTTTGGGCTTCAACAGTCAAGTTCTTTAAATTTTGCACCCATCCTCTGTTGTAACCCTTCGGGTGTATATTGCCCCACTTGGCGGTGCTCTTGTTATATCATGTAACTAATATTAAGTTGATGATATTGCAAATGTTCTTTCTCTTGCAAGACTGGCTGGGAGAAAGCCGACTTAAGTTCCTTTCAGATTGTTTGTTTGTTTTGTCCTTGTATGTTTTCTTTGTCTGACTTTCATACTCATGTGCACATCCACATAATGAGAGATACTGTTTAGACAGGATAATGTAACAAAAGGCAAGCGAGAAGCACCATAAGTTACCGCCGTATGCTTACAGTTATCATATGTTACGTATTCAAACACATAATTATATGGAATGTTTCAGTACAGACTGAAATTCAGCAATTTTACATCACCACACACAGATTTACCATGGATAACATTTTATTTATTTTGTAATTGCACACTATATCAATGCATTATTTCAACGGTTTAAAAAATTACAAAATATATATTGATTAAATGAGCTTAAACCCACTTGTAACTTTTTTTGGCTGAATGTGTGTTATCATCTAAGGTTGGCTGTTATATCATGTAACTGGTACCAAGTTAACGATATTGCAAAATTTTATGTTCTTTTTGATAGCTGAGAAAAGGCCAGCTAGTTTCTTTGTTTTGTCTGACTGTGTATGTTTTTGCTTGTCATGTGCACTTCCACGTGATGATAGATGCAGTTTAGGGAGCCTGCGTTTTTGGTACATAGCATGCCATGTTGGATATTCATCCTTTTTTGTGTGAGTTTTTCTGATCGCTTGATGTCTGGCATCCGTCGTCTGTCTGTCTGTCGTCTGTCAACATTTAGCTTGTGTATGCGATAGAGGCTGTATTTTTCAACTGATCTTCATGAATTTTGGTTAGAATGATTATCTTGATGAAATCTAGGCCGAGTTTGAAAATGGGTCATCTGGGGTCAAAAACTAGGTCACTGGGTCAAATCAAAGAAAAACCTTGTGTATGCGATAGAGGCTGTATTTCTAGCTCACCTGTCACATAGTGACAGGGTGAGCTTTTGTGATCGCCCTTCCTCCGTCCACAATTTCTTGTGAACAAGATAGAGACCACATTTTGCAAGCAATTTTGATCAAACTTGTACAAAACTTGTATTGGCATGATATCTTAGTTGCTTTCAAAATCTGGCCAGATCCCATCATGGGTTCTAGAGTTATTGCCCCTTAAAGGGCCAGAATTTGCTATTTTTGTGCGTCAACAATTTCTTGTCTGCACGATAGTGGTTTCATTTATGATTTTATTTTAACCAAACTTGCACACAACTTGTATCACCATAAGATCTTGGTTCCTTCCTTGAACTGGCCAGATCCCATTATGGGTTCCAGAGTTATGGCCCCTGAAGAGCCAAAATGAGCTATTTTGACCTTGTCTGCACAATAGCAGTTTTATTTATGATTTGATTTTTACCAAACTTGCATACAACTTGTATCACCATAAGATCTTAGTTCCTTTCTTGAACTGGCCAGATTCCAGTACAGGTTCTAGAGTTATGGCCCCTGAAAGGGCCAGAATTAGCTATTTTGACCTTGTCTGCACAATAGCAGCTTCATTTATGATTTGAATTTAACCATACTTGCACAAAACTTGTGTCACCATAAGATCTTGGTTCCTTTATTGAACCAACCAGATCCCATAATGGGTTCCAGAGTTATGGCCCCTGAAAGGGCCAACATTTGCATTTTTGACCTTGTCTGCACAATAGCAGCTTCATTTATGGTTTGATTTTAACCAAACTTGCACACAACTTGTATCACCACAAGATCTTGGTTTCTTTCTTCAACTGACCAGATTTCCAGAGTTATGGCCCCTGATAGGACAAGAATTAGCTATTTTGACCTTGTCTGCACAATAGCAGCTTCATTTATGATTTGAATTTAATCAAACTTGCACAAAACTTATGTCACCATAAGCCATAAGGTCTTGGTTCCTTTCTTGAACCAGATTCCATTATGGGTTCCAGAGTTATGGCCCCTGAAAGGGCCAAAATTAGCTATTTTGACCTTGTCTGCACAATAGCAGCTTCATTTATGATTTGATTTTAACCAAACTTGCACAAAACTTGTATCACCATAAGATCTCGATTCCTTTTTATTCGCCCGAAGGGACATATTATGTTATCACCTCGGTGTCCGTCTGTCTGTATGTCTGTTGGTTAGCAATTTCCCTTCCACTCTGTAACTCTTGAACCCCTTGAAGGATTTCAAAAAAACCTGACACAAATGTTCACCTCATCGAAACAATGTGCAGAGCGCATGTTTCGGATGGCTCACTTCAAGGTCAAGGTCACACTTAGGGGTCAAAGGTCATATGACTTTGTTTTGTGTGTATATTGCTCTGTAATTGCGTCGATTGCAGTGCTCTTGTTTTTATTTGGCAGATCCTTTTGTTCACTTACAATAATTTATTTTAATTACTTCCCTTTTATGTTACTATAAATAGCTTATTTAAGAAACTTTTTATGCCCCCGAAGAGAGGCATATAGTTTTTGAACCGTCTGTCAGTCTGTTGGTCTGTCGATCTGTCAGTCTGTCAGTCTGTCCGCAATTTTCGTGTCGGGTCCATATCTTTGTCATCGATGGATGGATTTTCAAATAACTTGGCATTAATGTGTACCACAGTAAGACGACGTGTCGCGTGCAAGACCCAGGTCCGTAGCTCAAAGGTCAAGGTCACACTTAGACATTAAAGGATAGTGCATTGATGGGCGTGTCCGGTCCATATCTTTGTCATCGATGGATGGATTTTCAAATAACTTGGCGTGAATGTGTACCACAGTAAGACGACGTGTCGCGCGCAAGACCCAGGTCCGTAGCTCAAAGGTCAAGGTCACACTTAGACATTAAAGGATAGTGCATTGATGGGCGTGTCTGGTCCATATCTTTGTCATCGATGGATGGATTTTCAAATAACTTGGCATGAATGTGTACCACAGTAAGACGACGTGTCACGTGCAAGACCCAGGTTCGTAGCTCAAAGGTCAAGGTCACACTTAGACATTAAAGGATAGTGCATTGATGGGCATGTCCGGTCCATATCTTTGTCATCGATAGATGGATTTTCAAATAACTTGGCATGAATGTGTACCACAGTAAGACGACGTGTCGCACGCAAGACCCAGGTCCGTAACTCAAAGGTCAAGGTCACACTTAGACTTTAAAGGATAGTGCATTAATGGGCGTGTCCGGTCCATATCTTTGTCATCCATGGATGGATTTTCAAATAACTTGGCATGAATGTGTACCACAGTAAGACGACGTGTCACGCGCAAGACCCAGGTCCGTAGCTCAAAGGTCAAGGTCACACTTAGACGTTAAAGGTCATTTTTCATGATAGTGCATTGATGGGCATGTCCGGTCCATATCTTTGTCATTCATGCATGGATTTTAAAATAACTACGCATGAATGTGTGACACAGTAAGACGACGTGTGGCGCGCAAGACCCAGCTCCGTAGGTCAAAGGTCCTAAACTCTAACATCGGCCATAACTATTCATTCAAAGTGCCATCGGGGGCATGTGTCATCCTATGGAGACAGCTCTTGTTTATTGTTGGCCGTAGGGAAAAACCGAGACCACTTTTCTGTGGTACAACATGGATGGTACCTCCAATTTTTATGTGTATTTTGACTTATCTGTAACTTGTAAGAATTTTTTTTTAATTTTGGTTAAAATTTTCTTTGTTGTTCCTGTCCTTTGGACTTAAATTTTTTTCTGAGGACTTAGATTTATTTTTAATTTCTTCCCTTTGTTGTTCCTGTCCTTTGGGCTTCATCAGTCAAAATTTTGCTCCTAACCTCCTCTGATGTAATCCTTCAGGCATGAAACTACTGGCCTGCTTTGAAAATAATTTTATTTGAAGTAACTTTAAGAAAATTTTAACTATATTTTCTCATAATTCTTTTGATTGATCTTGATTATGATTTTTTGACCTTCTTGTCCTTAAGTGCAATGATAACAGGTGAGCGATATAGGGCCATTTTGGCCCTGTTGTTTAATTAATCTTCATGAATTTTGGTCAGAATGATTATCTTGATGAAATCTAGGCCGAGTTTGAAAATGGGTCATCTAGGGTCAAAAACTAGGTCACTAGGTCAAATCAAAGAAAAACCTTGTGTATGCGATAGAGGCTGTATTTTTCAATTAATCTTCATGAATTTTGGTCAGAAAGATTGCCTTGATGAAATCTAAGACAAGTTCGAAAACGGGTTATCTGGGATCAAAAACTAGGTCACTAGGTCAAATCAAAGAAAAACTTTGTGTATGCGATAGAAGCTGTATTTTCAATTAATCTTCATGAATTTTGGTCAGAATGATTGCCTTGATGAAATCTAGGTCCAGTTCGAATATGGATCATCTGGGATCAAAAAGTAGGTCACTAGGTCAAATCAAAGGAAAAGCTTGTATATGTGATAGAGGCTGTATTTTTCAATTGATCTTCCTGAAATTAAGTCAAAATGATAACCTTAATTAAATCTAAGCCAAGTTTGAAAATGGGTCATCTGGGGTCAAAAAGTAGGTCACTAGGTCAAATCTAAGAAAAACCTTGTGTATGCGATAGAGGCTGTATTTTTCAATTGATCTTCATGAAATTTGGTCAGAATGATTGCACTGATCAAATCTAGGTCAAGTTTGAATATGGGTCATCTAGGGTCAATAATTAGGTCACTAGGTCAAATCAAAGAAAAACGTGTATGCAATAGAGGCTATATTTTCCAACTGATCTTCCTGAAATTAAGTCAGAATGATTGCCTTCATGAAATCTAGGTCAAATTTAAATATGGGTCATCTGGGTCAAAAAGAAGGTCACTAGGTAAAATCAAAGAAAAACCTTGTGTATGCAGTAGAGGCTAAATGTTTTCAACTGATCGTCATGAAATTTTGTCAGAATGGTTGCCTTGATGAAATCTAAGTCAAGTTCGAAAATGGGTAGTCTGGGGTCAAAAACTAGGTCACTAGGTCAAATCAAAGAAAAACCTTGTGTATGCGATAGAGGCTGTATTTTTCAATTGATCTTCATGAAATTTGGTCAGAATGATAGCCTTAATGAAATCTAAGTCAAGTTCGAATATGGGTCAATATGGGTCATCTGGGGTCAAAAACTATGTCACTAGGTCAAATCAAAGAAAATACTTATTTATACTCAAGATTTTTGCTCCAGTTTTAATGATAATTGGTCAGAATATTTTTTCCATGAAATCACTAGGTCAAACGTGTTTATACTGTTATGGTGTGTTTCTCAGGTGAGCGACCTAGGGCCAACTTGGCCCTCTTGTTTCATTGATAGATTCAGCAAAAAGGTTTATTGATAAGAGAAAATAAGGATGCAAATGCAATATATTAGAATAGCATGGTCAGTATAATGATACAGAATGTTCTTTTTTATTTTTATTTATTATATCCCCACAAAACGAAGTTTGGGGTGTATATAGGAGTGAGCTTGGCGGTCGGTTGGTCGATCGGTCCGTCCGTTGGTTTTGCATGGTTTCCGGATGATAACTCAAGAAAGGCTTGACCAATTTAAATAATTTTTGGTACACAGGTGTAGCATCAGAAAATACAGGTCAAGTTTGAATTTGGGGTCAGTAGGTCAAAGGTCAAGGTCACAGTGACCCTGAACAGTTAAACGGTTTCCGGATGATAACTTCAGAACGCTTGGGCCTAGGATCATAAATTTTGGTAGACAGGTGTAACCTCATGAAATGCAGGTCAAGTTCGATTTTGAGGTCTGTCGGTCAAAGGTCAAGGTCACAGGTACTCGGAACAGTTAAATGGTTTCCGGATGATAACTTGAGAACGCTTGGGCCTAGGATCATAAATTTTGGTAGACAGGTGTAACATCATGAAATGCAGGTCAAGTTCGACTTTGAGGTCTGTAGGTCAAAGGTCAAGGTCACGGTGACTCGGAACAGTTAAATGGTTTCTGGATGATAACTTGAGAACGCTTGGGCCTAGGATCATAAATTTTGGTACACAGGTGCAACATCATGAAATGCAGGTCAAGTTCGACTTTGAGGTCTGTAGGTCAAAGGTCACGGTGACTCAGAACAGTTAAATGGTTTCCGGATGATAACTTGAGAATGCTTGGGTCTAGGATCATAAATTTTGGTAGACGGGTGTAACATCATGAAATGCAGGTCAAGTTTGACTTTGAGGTCTGTAGGTCAAAGGTCAAGGTCACAGTGACTCGGAATAGTTAAACGGTTTCTGGATGATAACTTGAGAATGCTTTGGCCTAGGATCATAAAAATTGATAGGGAGGTTGGTTATGATTAGCAGATGACCCCTAATGATTTTGAGATCAGCAGGTCACAGGTCAAGGTCACAGTGACCTGGAACATTTAAACAGTTTTCGGACTATAACTTGAGAATGCTTGGGACTAGGATCAGGAAACTTAATCTGGAGGTTGGTCATGTCAAGCAGATGACCCATATTGATTTTGAGTTCCAGAGGTCAAAGGTCATTTAAACCTTTTACAGACAATAACTTGAGAACGCTTGGGCGGAGGATCATGAAACTTCATAGGGAGGTTGATCATGACTAGCAGATGACCTCTATTGATTTTGTGGTCAGTAGGTCAAAGGTCAAGCAAGTTCGGCTTTGACATTGGCTTAGTTCTGTGACAAGGCCATATTGTGGGGGTATAATTCATCACTCCTGTGACAACTCTAGTTCAATGGACATTAGAGAGAGCATTTTTCAGACTTTTAAGGAAAAGATATCCAACCTGTTTAATTTGATAAATCTAAAAGAGCTTCTCTGCTTCAGTATATTTAAAACCAAGTTTAAATATAACTAAATAACAAAATAGTAATATAATTAGACTATATGAGAGGGGACGGGGGCATTTTAAAGTACTTTTAGATCAGCCAAATTTAGAGCCAATCATAACTGTTAATTACAGTTGAACTTCGTTTGCTTGAACTTGACGGAACTTGCAAAATTTGTATGATTTATTGGTAATTCAAGCCATCAACCAATATACATTATGTAGAAATATTGCCATGTCCAGATGATAAGTTCAGGCGAAGGATGGTTTCGAATTATCCGAATTTGAGTGAACTAAGCTTGACTGTACATATTTTAATTACGTAAAAAATCTTTGTTTGACATCATTTAGCAGCATTGAAGTAATTTCAGTTGCTTTACTCAACATGTGAAATTTTGTTGTTATGTTTCAGTTATTAGACGAGTTACAAAAGGAGCTGGAAGATCTCCGTAAGTTTAAGATAGACTGCGAACACAAACATTCTCATACACCTAGGACGCCCAGTCTCTTGGATT